>NW_027445224.1:0-76101 GCF_048569485.1 Anomaloglossus baeobatrachus
ATCCGCGGAGGCATGCGTATGCACTCTGTAGAATTTTGTGAACGTGTGCACACTGGACCAGGTAGCGGCCTTGCAAAGTTGGGCCGCCGAAGCCTGATGGCGGATAGCCCAGGAGGCACCCACTGCTCGTGTAGAGTGGGCCCACACAGATTGAGAAGGAATGGCACCTCGTGCTTTGTATGCCTCACAGATGGCAGTCCTGATCCATCGAGAAATCGTGGATTTAGACGCCGGGTTGCCCTTTTTGTGTCCTACTGGGAGGACGAAGAGAATGTGTCGCCCGGGGACCAGGGGGTACTCAGATCCGGGCCACGGGGTCACTTCTGTGGGTATCACGGTGGCGTGACCCGGTCTGTGATCCCAGGCTCCACAGTAAAAGGGGATTTGGTAAGGGAGATTGTCCGTGACGCCACCCACGGTTGAGGTGATTGTGGACACCACCGCTGCTCTTTATGGGGATCCCGGGAGCGGTGACAGGGAGCAGCTTAGTTGTTATTTCTCCCCTCCGTGGGTAGGGGGTTGGTTGTCCCGGGGCCCGGTGATGGGGTAAGCAGGGAGCAGGGCGCAGTGCTGCGGTGTGGTGCCCGAGGGCACGGGCGTACTCACAAGTATTCCACACAGAGTCACTGGTAAAATAGGAATTGCCGGTGTCCGCAGCCTTCGGTACGGGGTGTTAGTGTCCCACACACGGTGCAGCAGCTCCTGTTGTTCTACCCCTGCAGCCAGGTGCCTTTCTCTCCACTCTCTTCCTCCTTCTCCTCAGCCGGGAACGGGGAATACACTCCCCTGCAGTGATCCGGGTCACCCAGGTACCGGGGGCCACTACCCTGCCCGGCTACCTCTGGCCCCTTCCTCACTCACAGCCTGTCCCGGCCCTCTCGGAGCACGCTTCACTTTTCAGCCTGGGAGCTACAACTCCATGCTTCTCTTCTCTCTGTCTCTCCAAACACTCTGCTCCAGCCCCTCCCCTCTGCTCTGCTTTTCTCTTACCCTGGGGGCTGTGGTTTGTCCTGCTGCATCGGTGTGGGATCAGATTACCAAGGAGGATTAACTCTTTCTGTGACAACCTGGCTTTGCCAGGGCGTCACACACCCCCTTGGTAAAACACGGCCCGTCCTCGGGCCGTCTAGGCACCAACATTTATAAAAACTGGAAAAAGGATAAATAAACACATTACAATCATACATCTTCCCACATCGGGAGGTACGTTTTCTAAAACTTTAACCTGTTCTGCCACCCCGCACCTGCGGAGCAGATGGCCTCCTCCTGAACCTGAGGGCGTTCAACAGGGGTGACAGTCCATAAAACAGTCAACTTTTTAACTTGTGGGTAGCCGTCCATGCTCCGCTACCACTGCTGCTGCCGCCACTCCCAGTACGGGGCACGGGTTCCGTGCTCTGCCTCCTGCTCAGAAGCCAGGCCCACCTGGATGCCCTCGGCGCCGGCTACAACCGGCCTCGCTAACTGCCGAGGGCTCCATCTCTCACTGGCCTGCTCCTCCTCTCTGCAGGTGCACTCCGGCTGCTCCACAGCCGTGACGGGGTACCTGGGCGCGGCTGGCGCCACATATGGGGCAGACTTCCAATCGGGTGCCACCTCCGTTGCGGCCGGGCGGACTGCCGGAGCCGACGTCATCACCGTGGCGGCTGAGCGGACTGCCGGAGCCGGGTAAGATGTCATCGGGGTCGCGGCTACTGCTTGTCCAGGAACGGAATTAGGCAAAGTCCTGGCGTCCCTGCCTTTACAGTCCCGGTCACATGAACTGCAGTTCCTTCCTACTGCTCCCCCTTGGTACTCGGGAGCAGTCCTTCTAGCAACTTTTAAAGTTTCTCTTTCGCTTCCGGTCCTCCGGAGCTTCACTTCCGCCCGCGTTCTGAGGGGGCGGAGCCTCTTTTTCGCGCCCACCGCTTGGGGAAGAAGGCGCTGGGCGGGAAATTTTCGCGCCCAAAATGGCGGCAAAGATGGCGACTTTCAAAATTTTTGCAGCGGATCACCGCTGACAGTCCAGAATAAGGCGCACTTCCTCCAGGAAACTGGATGGGTTCGATCCTGTTCGTGACGCCAAATGTGTCACCCGGGGACCAGGGGGTACTCAGATCCGGGCCACGGGGTCACTTCTGTGGGTATCACGGTGGCGTGACCCGGTCTGTGATCCCAGGCTCCACAGTAAAAGGGGATTTGGTAAGGGAGATTGTCCGTGACGCCACCCACGGTTGTGGTGATTGTGGACACCACCGCTGCTCTTTATGGGGATCCCGGGAGCGGTGACAGGGAGCAGCTTAGTTGTTATTTCTCCCCTCCGTGGGTAGGGGGTTGGTTGTCCCGGGGCCCGGTGATGGGGTAAGCAGGGAGCAGGGCGCAGTGCTGCGGTGCGGTGCCCGAGGGCACGGGCGTACTCACAAGTATTCCACGCAGAGTCACTGGTAAACTAGGAATTGCCGGTGTCTGCAGCCTTCGGTACGGGGTGTTAGTGTCCCACACACGGTGCAGCAGCTCCTGTTGTTCTTTCCCTGCAGCCAGGTGCCTTTCTCTCCACTCTCTTCCTCCTTCTCCTCAGCCGGGAATGGGGAATACACTCCCCTGCAGTGATCCGGGTCACCCAGGTACCGGGGGGCCACTACCCTGCCCGGCTACCTCTGGCCCCTTCCTCACTCACAGCCTGTCCCGGCCCTCTCGGAGCACACTTCACTTTTCAGCCTGGGAGCTACAACTCCAGGCTTCTCTTCTCTCTGTCTCTCCAAACACTCTGCTCCAGCCCCTCCCCTCTGCTCTGCTTTTCTCTTACCCTGGGGGCTGTGGTTTGTCCTGCTGCATCGGTGTGGGATCAGATTACCAAGGAGAATTAACTCTTTCTGTGACAACCTGGCTTTGCCAGGGCGTTACAAGGGCATCGGACTTGCGCAACGGCGCTGTTCTGGAAATGTAGGTCCGCAGAGCCCTGACAAGATCGAGAGTGTGAAGGGCTTTTTCAAAGGAGTGGACCGGGGCTGGGCAGAATGACGGCAACACAATGTCCTTGTTCAGGTGGAAAGAGGATACGACCTTCGGAAGGAAGGCGAGGGAAGGCCGAAGGACCACCTTATCATGATGGAATACCAGATAAGGTGAGCGACAGGAAAGAGCTGCCAGTTCGGACACTCGCCTGATAGAGGTAATAGCGACTAAAAAGGCCACTTTCCAAGATAGTCGCTGAAGAGAGATTTCTCTCAGAGGTTCGAAAGGAGGAAGCTGAAGAGCTCCCAGAACCAGATTCAGATCCCAGGGATCTAAGGGGTGGCGATAAGGAGGGACCAAATGCGCTACCCCTTGAAGAAAGGTACGGACCTGAGGGCGAGAAGCCAGCTGCTTCTGGAAAAAAAACGAAAAGGCAGAAACTTGTCCTTTAAGGGTACTGAGAGCAAGACCCGAGTCCAGACCGTCTTGCAGAAAAGCAAGAACAGTAGGGATTGAAAAGGTCAGGGGCGACCAATTATGACGGTCACACCAGGAAAGATAGGTCTTCCAGGTCCTGTGGTAAATGCTGGTGGAGGAAGGCTTCCGAGCATTAAGCATGGTATGAACTACCCTGGAAGAAAGACCCGATTTGGCTAGAATCAGGGACTCAAGCGCCACGCCGTCAAATGCAGCTGTGCTGTATTCTGGTGGAATATTGGACCTTGCGACAGAAGATCCAGGCGGTCGGGAAGACGCCAGGGACTGTCGCTGAGAAGTTGGAGGAGCTCTGGGTACCAGGCTCTCCTGGGCCAGTCCGGGGCCACGAGGATCACCGGGATTCCCTCCGCTTTGATTTTCTTGATTACTCTCGGAATGAGAGGAAACGGAGGGAAGATGTAGGGCAGGCGAAACTGTGACCATGGAAAGACTAGGGCGTTGGAGCCGAGCGCTAGCGGGTCTCTCGACCGAGATATGAAGGGACGTATTTTGGCATTCATTCGAGACGGCATGAGGTCCACATCCGGGAGTCCCCAGCGAAGAGTGATCTGATGGAACACTTCTTCGTGGAGGGACCATTCCCCTGCCGCTAGCCCTTGCCTGCTGAGAAAATCTGCGGCCCAGTTGTCTACCCCTGGGATATGGACGGCTGAAATAATGGGGATGTGCTTCTCTGCCCAAAGAAGAATCCTGGATACCTCCCCCATCGCTGCCTTGCTGCGAGTTCCTCCCTGACGGTTGATGTAATCCACGGCCGTGGCATTGTCTGACTGGATCTGAACAGGGAGGCCCAATAGTAGGGGTTGAAAATTCTGAAGGGCCAAAAATATGTCTCTGATCTCCAGAACATTGATGTGCAGGGAGCGCTCGGAAGGAGACCAGCGTCCGTGAACAGTGTGGTGGAGAAACACCGCCCCCCAGCCTATCAGGCTGGCATCCGTCGTGACTACTTGCCAGTGGACCGGGCGGAAGGACTTCCCTTGAGATAGGGATGAGGCTTGAGTCCACCAGACGAGGGAGCTGAGCGCAACCCGAGATAGGCGGACTGACCGGTCCAGGGAAGCTGGATTCTTGTCCCAGGAGGATAGAAGATGCAGTTGTAGAGGGCGCAGATGGAATTGGGCAAAGGACACGGCTTCTATGACCGCCACCATCTTGCCTAACACTCTCATTCCATTCCGAAGGGATGTGTGACGGCGAGAGCGGAGGGATTGAGCGGCCCGGATCAGGGAAGACTTATTGTCTTCTAGAAGAAAAACCCGGGACTGGGCCGTGTCTATCAGCATACCTAGAAAGGTGATGCGCTGATGAGGAATTAGGGATGACTTGTTGAAGTTGATAAGCCACCCTAGCCTTGACAGCGTGTCTAGGCAAATCTGCACGCTTTCTGAGCAAACGTGAGGAGAGCTCCCTTTGACAAGAAGTTCCAAATAGGGAACAACCAGGATGCCTCTGGGGTGTAAAATGGACATGACGGCCGCCATGACCTTTGTGAAGACCCGAGGCGCAGTGGCCAGCCCAAAGGGGAGGGCCCTGAATTGGAAGTGACGGTGTCCTACGGCAAAGCGAAGGAACCGTTGATGAGAGACACATATGGGGATGTGTAAATAAGCATCTTGAACGTCTATGGAAGCTAGGAATTCTCCAGGTTCCATGGCGGCTAGTACTGCTCTCAATGATTCCATTCGGAAAGTTTGAATCCGTACGAATTTGTTTAGCCGTTTGAGGTCCAAGATAGGGCGGACAGAGCCATCTTTTTTGGCAATGACAAAAAGGTTTGAATAGAAACCTTTGCCGCGCTGTTCCAGGGTTACTGGAATGATAACGTTTGCTTTCTGTAAAGAGACTATGGCCTGAAATAAGGCCTGGCTTTGTGTTTCAGACTTTGGAAGACGAGAACGCAGAAACCTGTTGTCCGGCAGGGAAAAGAAATCGATCTTGTAACCTGAGGTGACGATTTCTCGAATCCAAGCATCGTGAGTGTGGTCTAGCCAGATATCCCGGAAAAGCAGAAGCCGCCCTCCCACAGGAGTCGGATCTGCGGGATACCTGGCGTCATGCTGAGGGGGCCTGTACAGTGCGAGGTCCTTTGGGTTTAGGTTGCTTGGAGTAGGAACGCCAAGAAGAGCCCCTTGAGGGACCGGATCCTCGATCTGAGTGTTGTGACGGTCCGTGGGCCGATGGTTTTTGTGGGGCAGACCGAAAGGACTGCCTGCGCCAAGAAGACTTTTTGAAATTTCTGGCTACAGGTCGCTTTTGTGGTAGAATGGTACTTTTACCACCTGTCGCCTCAGATATGAGCTTGTCCAGGGATTCACCAAATAGACGAAGACCCTGGAAGGGAAGTGTGGACAGGAACTTCTTGGAGGCACTGTCCGCATTCCATATTTTTAGCCACAGAACCCTGCGGGCGAAGACAGCATTGGCTGCCGTTAGGGCTGACCAGCTAGCTGCATCTAGGGAGCCGTGAAGCAAATAATTAGAGGCGAGAGAGAACAAATCAAGAATCTCAAGAGCCTCCGGAGGAATATTGCAAGGGCGAAGCAACTTGCGGAGGTTCCTACTCCACACGCTCATAGCTTTTGCCACCCATGTCATGGCAAACAGGGGGCGCAGAGAGGAGCCCGAAGCCTGGAAAATAGATTTGACCGCAGCCTCAACTGCGCGGTCGGACGAGTCCTTGAGAGACGCGTTGTCTGAAACAGACATAACCGTGTGTTTAGCCAGTCTGGATACTGGCGGATCCACAACGGGGGGTACCAACCAGGGCTTAACCATTTCCGGAGGAAAGGGATAAGCGAATGAAGAGCAGGATTTTTTGTTAAACCTCCTATCAGGGTGATCCCACCGTTTAGATATGATTTGATGAAAAATCGGATCCTGGGCAAAGGACTTAGGAGGCTTCTTGGCTCGCTTGATTGCCGACTGAGAAGTCGGGTCCGAGGGCTGATCAGAAATCGACAGAGAGTGATTGACAGCCGCTATTAAAGTGTCTTCCATATGCCTAGACTCAGAAGGGACATCTGAATCAGAGTCAGAGTCTCAGGAATCGTGACTACTAAAGGTCACGGAGTCTGAGTCAGACTGACCATCGTGTGAGTCAGACGAGGCGGAGCGGTCGCAATGGCGCCTTTTGGAGACAGCCTTTTTACGTACTGGGGATGATACCCCAGACGAAGGCGGGCTTCTCTGGGGGAGCTGAGCCGGGGGGAGGCTGTGGGAGCCTGTGGAAGGCTGGGATATCTGAGCGGTCAGGTCATCTAACCTTTTAGACATCAGAAGAGCCCATGCAGGGATAGCCTCATCAGACGGGGGTGCTGCCTGAATGGCGGCCGGGGCCGAACCCACAGATTGCACGACCCCCTGGTCCGGCAACGTCTGTTGTGATATTGTAGTAGGGGCATCGCAGCCCCGGCATAGTGGATAGCTTCGACCATTTGGAAACAAGCTTCCACAGGTGGTACAAGCATAGTACCGGTCCATAGAGGATGCCTGGGAAGCTTTATCACCCTTGCGGTTTTTACGCATGTCAGCAACAAACGTACAATTATACTGTGAGCCTCTAGCAGTATTACACTACTGTGGGTGAGGAGCTAGTAGCAGTATTAAAAAGGGACTGCTATACAGAGCTGGTATATACCAATAGTAAAGCGGCATACACTGCCAAACAGTCAGTATATACCTGCAGGCACAGTCAGTATATACCACTAAAAGCTGATATACACCGCCAGCCAGCAGGCACACACCGCTAGAAGACAGCGATATACTGCTGAACAGAGCGGTATATAGTGCTGCAGAGTTGCAGAGCCAAGGAGGCGATCTCACCCGTGTCTGCTCCCCACGTGTAATGGCGTCCAGTGTTCTCTGGCAGCATGGAGGGGAGAGACGGCCCACTAGAGGGAGCGGCTTCTAGAGCAGTGGAGGGGGCGTTGCTAAGAATGCAGGCCGACGCCGGGAGCTAAATTAATGATGCTTCCCCGGGATCACGGCCTGCATCGCCCCACCGGCGCCTCCTCCGGCGGCAGTTGGATGCAGGGGACGGGTACACGTCGTCTCCCTACCTGCTCTTGCTCCGTCTGAAGACGCGTTGGTCCTGGGATGCGGAGATCTCGGGGACGCATCTTCGGCTCAAGGCTAGCAGATGCTCGGCTCTGCCTAACACTCTGGAGCTACCTCCGTGAGGTGCTTCCAGGGAGCCTGGAGGGGTACGCAGACCCGACCACTTGGGCGCGAGGAAAGACTGACGGCTTTTGCACGCCAGGTTTCCTCTGCCCGTACACGGGGGGAACGCGGGTGGCAAGGCACCCTAGTATTGCCCCTATCAAAAATAGAATGAATAAGAAAAGAAAAACAAAATAAAAAGTAAAAATAAGCTGGCCTGAGGCACCTCTGGTGGAGCTCAGTCCAGACATGTCAGCCTCCCTGCTGACACTATAAAAAAACTGAACTAGTTCCCGCTTAGCTGGGGATATATGCTGTGGGAGGAGGAGCTAACTCTTTTTTAAACCTAGTGTCAAGCCTCCCCTGGAGACACCATATAACCCACTGTCTGTGTCCCCCAATGAAAAGGCGAGAAAGGAAAAATGACGTGGGCTTCGCCATATTTTTGTATGCTAGCCAGGTACAGCAGGCAGGTACGGCTGCCCCCAACCCCCAGCTGCCTATTTGTACCCGGCTGAGAACCAAAAATATAGGGAAGACCTTTTTTTTTAATTATTTCACGAATTTCATGAAATAATTAAAAAAAAATATGAAGTGGGCTTCGCCCAATTTTTGTGTCCAGCCAGGTACAACTAGGCAGCTGGGGATAGGAATCCGTAGCACAGGTTGGCCCGAGCTTTCTAGGCCCCTCTGCTGCGAATTGCAGTCAGCAGCCGCCCCAGAAAATGGTGCTTTCATAGAAGCGCCATCATCTGGCGCTGTATCCAACTCTTCCAGCAGCCCTGAAGCCAGGTGGCATGCTGGGTAATAATGGGTTAATACTAGCTTTGTTTTACTAGCTAGTATTAAGCCATAGATTCTTAATGTCAGGCAAGTTTGACCCGGCCATTAAGAATCTCCAATAAAGGGTTAAAAAAAAAAAGACACCACACAGAGAAAAAATACTTTAATAGAAATAAATACACAGACACATTAGAGACTCCATGTTTATTACTCCCTGTCAGCCCTCCACGATCCTGCTCTTCTGTCTTCTTTCTCCTTCAACCCATGCAGCTCTGCTACATTAGACAGCACTGCATGGGAGGAAGACGCTGCTGCTCCTTGCAGTCTAATCACTCAGTGAGTGAGCAGAGGCTGCGGGCTGTAAGCGGTGACGTCACAGCTGCCACCGTTACTATAGCAACGACAATCTCCGATCACGTGATTCCCGGTGCCGCTATTTACCGGCTGTGGCAGCCAGTCCTTGCATGTAGGCCGACTCTGTAAAGAGCGCCCACATGCAGGAACGGGGAAGCCGACCATGTGCCAGAGCATTTTGCAGGTACACGGAGATGCTGGAACGAGCACCGCGTACCGGAGAGATGCACTGACAGGACCTAGCATGATGTCTAGCCATGTTACCAGTCTGTAGCCAATGAGATAATAGACACGTGACTGGTCACATGCTATTTTGACGTCATGGAAGATCCTATCATCAGTGCTGGTTACCGGGAGGACGCAGCGATTATCAGAAGGAAAAGCGGCGGGAGACAGAGTGCAGGACGCGTCACGGGGACCTGTAATTTTAATGACAATGTTTATTAACTGTATTTGTACATGTATAATGTGTTTTTATGTGTTTGCCTGCCATTGTTTTCAATGGGGTTCAAATTGGTTCGTCGAACGTTCGACGAACTTGTCCTCCGTTCGACGAACCGAACTCGAACTCTAGGGGGGTGGCTCATTTCTAGTAATGATCCTACTGCCTTGTATATACAGTATATGTCCCTAACCCTGGTATAGCCCACATCCTGCTATATACCGTCATCCTGGCATATGGCCGCATCCTGCTATATACTGGCATATGGCCGCATCCTGCTATATACCCCATCCTGGCATGTGGCCCCATCCTGCTATATACCTCCATCCTGCTACATACCTCCATCCTGCTATATACCGCCATCCTGCTTATATACCCCATCCTGCTCATATTGCCCCCATCCTGCTCATATACCCCAATCCTGCTCATATACTCCCATCTTGCTTATAAAGCCCCATCCTGCTTATAAACCCCCATCCTGCTCATATAACCCCCATCCTGCTCATAATATACCCCATCCTGCTCATAATATACCCCCATCCTGCTCATAATATACCCCCATCCTGCTCATAATATACCCCCATCCTGCTCATAATATACCCCCATCATGCTATATACCCTCATCCTGCTATATACCCCCATCCTGGTATACAGCCCGCATCCTGTGGCACATAAAAAGAAAAAATAAACGTTCAAACTCACCTTACCTAACTCCCTGCAGCATCGCTCCTCCTCCGTCTGTGTCAGTAGCAGCGCCGCTGGAGTGTGGAGCCGGCCACGATCCCTGCAGCACCGCGATGTCCTCCTGTCTGTGCCGGCGGTGGCTGCGTGTGGACACGTGCGCACAGCTATGACATCATTGCTGTGCGCACCGCTAGCCTCCACACAGCTGCCGCCGGCACAGACAGGAAGACATCGCGGTGCTGCAGGGATCGTGGCCGGTGAGTATACTGATTCACTACACCCCGCGCTGATGATGATGCGCGGGGAGCAGTGAATACAGCCGCATATGATCACTCTAGGCTGTAGTTGCCAGGGCCTATCATGCGGGCAGACTGTTTAATATGCGCCCATTTCCCGCCCATCACCCCGCCCACCAGTCAGCGCCGGCTTCAGCGCTGAGAGATGATGGGCGAGATGATGGGTGTGCATATTAAATAAGCGGGCCCACGTGGTCACGGCAGGCTGCTACAGCCTGCTCGTGCCCCCGATGACCCGTTCCACAGCAGCACCCTCATTCCCCGCAGCCCTACATTTAGACTATAAGACGCACCCCCCACTTTCCACCAACATTTGGGGGGAAAAAAGTGTGTTTTATAGTCCGAAAAATACGGTACTCGTTTCACTGTGGATAATTACACAATCTTACCAGCATGTTCACAAGGTCTTTTGCTTTTCTTCTTGGGTTGATATGCACATGTCTGTCCAAAGCATGTTCATCTTTGGTACACAGAACCTGTTCCCTTCCTCAGCGGAATGATGGCTGGACATTCCCATCTTGTTTGTACTTGCGTATAATTGTATGTGCAGATGAACGAGGCACCTTCAGGTATGTGGAAATTGCACCCAAGGATGAACCAGACTTCTGCAAGTCCATAATTCTCTTCCTGAGATCCTGGTTGATTTCTTTTGACTTTCCCATCATGCTACACAAAGAAGCAGTGTGTTTCAGGTGTATATGAATATACATCCACAGATGTGTCTCTAATTAACTCAGATGTTGCCAATAAACCAGAAATAATAAATCAGACGCTTCCAAAGACATGACATCATCATATGGGTTGTCCCATATTGTTTAAAGTAAGGAAGGACCCCGGCACACAGTACAAGAGAAATTGGACAATCCAGGTATGGTATGCTTGGATGATTTTTATTTTCACAATTAAACGGTACTGCCCGACGTGTCGGCTCGCACAAGAGCCTTCATCAGGGACAGATAAGTACTGGGACATGCATGATACAAAAAAGAAAAAACAAGAAATGATTTACAATTACATCATGACAAGGCATCAAGTGTCAAAAAATGAGAAAACAACATATTACCTATTGGGGAGATGTGAAAGGAAGGGGAAGGTGTCGCAATGTGAATGTTAAGAAGTGGTGAGGATATATACAGCCGTATAAGATGTGAGTAGAATAAGAGAATTGTAAATTAAGAAAGGAAGGGGAGAGGAAAGATGGGGAAAGAAAAGGAAGAGAGGAAAAAAAGGGGGGAAAGGAGGGGGAAGAAACGGAAGAAGAGAAAGAAGGAAGGGAGAACAGGAAGGCTCAAGGGAAAAAATGAGCAAGAGGGGAAAGGGGAGGGATCTGAGAGACATACCCGTATTTATGAAGTTCAGGGAAAAGTTCCTAGTAGCACCTTGGAGGCCAGAAAGTTAAAGTGAAGTCTGAGAAAGGAAAGAGATATATAATATACAGAGGACTATAGCTGGTAAGGGCGGAAAAATGTCAATAAGGATAGAGCATGGTATAACTTACATGTGAGTAGTCAAGGAGAACACTTTGGAATGGAAGAATATATGTTACTGTGAAAAAAGGGGAGAGGGAGGAGGAGAAGTGATAGTTCATGAGGAATAGGTAATTGGAATAAAGAGCTGATATAATAGCAAAGAGAACAGGGCATAAATATTGGATACATACCAGTAGAATACTGTCATATAGTGTAGATAGGGCTCACATAGGTAGATGAAGAGATGGATAGATGCTGCTTTATGAATAACAAAGGTGATAATCTGTGATGATGTGGTGGAGAAATTGAAACATAGATAGGTCTGTTATAAGGGATAAATACCAATAAGTGGCGACCTGAGTATATGTAGTATGATAACCAATCATACGTGGTATGTTAGGTAAACCACACAATGCGTGAGGACTTGTTGTACTGGAATAGAGAAATAGCCTAAGTAAGAGGATGTGTGACTAATGTTGGGAAAAGGGAAAAAGAAGAACATACCTAATGGTGAGAGCACCAGAGAAATGCCTGCAATAACATAAGGACATTGTGTTATAAAAACGGCAAGACCAGAAGCAGAGCTTGTAGTGTAGCAGCAGGAAGACATCTTACCTATCGCAGCATAGTGGAGGTGAATATGTGGAGGGAGCCCAGGGACAGGGTAGAGAGAGGGACTATATATACTGGCCGGATGTAAACCATTGGTGGCAGCGGAGGATACACTATGCTGCGATAGGTAAGATGTCTTCCTGCTGCTACACTACGAGCTCTGCTTCTGGTCTTGCCGTTTTTATAAAGGTGCAGGAGAAAGGTGGAAACCACCAACCTGTTAAGGGAGAAGCTGCAGCCGGCTGCAGGCACTGTTCATCACCTCGTTTGGTTTACCAGAGACTCCAGTGTACTGTGTCATAGTGAGTACACCAGTGCCTTCGGGCCGCGCACCGCGCCGTACCACACCAGCACCCAGCACGCGCCCATCTCCATCGCCTCAGCACCTTCCCTCGGGCCCCCGGGACCATCACTCCCCTACTCACAGAGGGGTCAACACCAAGCTGCGCAACACCGTCCCCGGGAGGCCTAGTCAATGGCAGTGGTGGTGTCCATCCCTTCACCACAACCCGTGAGCGGCGTCACAAACTTAAATCCCCTACCAACCACCGCGGCCCCAGCCGTGGAACTCCCCACCGAAGTCCCCACGTGTAGCGCCAACCCCCTTGCAGAGCGACGTGACCCCCTGGTCCGTGAGGAGCTCGAGCCACCCACCGTACGAGCACGGATCCGAGCGGCTCGGCGGCCGGCCGAGCTCGCGGGGCGGTACAATTACAGGCAATGAAAACATTACATGTGCCTGAAAATGGAATAAATTAAAAACATAAGCTCAAGGCGCAAAAAATAAACTATCACTGGGTCCCAGATCCTGAAAAATAAGAACGCTACGGGTCTCAGAAAATTGCAACAAAAGCGCAATTCTTTTTTTGAACAAACTTCTGAATTTTTTTAACCATTTAGATAAAAACTAATATTATACATGTTTGGTATCTACAAATGTGTACTGACCTAGGGAATAATACTGCTAGATCAGATTTCCTATATAGTTAACAAGTGGAAGGAGAAAAAAAAAACACCACACACCATTGTGGAATTTCCCTTTTCTTCGGCGCTCTATTGGGAGACCCAGACGATTGGGTGTATAGCACTGCCTCCGGAGGCCACACAAAGCAATTACACTAAAAAGTGTAAGGCCCCTCCCCTTCTGGCTATACACCCCCAGTGGGATCACTGGCTCACCAGTTTTCTGCTTTGTGCGAAGGAGGTCAGACATCCACGCATAGCTCCACTGTTTGTAGTCAGCAGTAGCTGCTGGCTCTATCGGATGGAAGAAAAGAGGGCCCATATAGGGCCCCCAGCATGCTCCCTTCTCACCCGTGATGGTGCTTGTAAGGTTGAGGTACCTATTGCTGGTACGGAGGCTGGAGCCCACATGCTGTTTTCCTTCCACATCCCCCTGAGGGGCTCTGTGGAAGTGGGATCCTGCCGGCCCCCAAGCCCTGGGGCCGGGCTCCATCCACAGACCCATAGAACCTGCTGGATTGGGAGCGGGAGTGCCGTTCAGGGACATGGCCCTGCAACTTCAGGTACTCTGTGTCCCCGGCAGGCACGGACACTCTCAGGGCTTGCTGAGCGTTATAGTGCGCCGGGGACAGTGGCGCTGTACGCTGGGGGTTAGGTCACTGCAGCTTTGCTGAGTGACGATTGTATGTTGGGAACTACTGCGCCGACCGCTCCTGGAGCGGCGGCGCAGCTGCGACTTGTAGTGCGCCGGGGGCTTGGCGCCGACCGCGCTTGTACGGCGGCGGCGTTTTTAACTTTAGCCCCCGGCTTCTGCGGCCTAGCGCCGCTTCGTTCCCGCCCCCACCCTGTCAATCAGGGTAGGGGAGAGACGCTGCTCAATGGCTGCGCCGAGGGCTGGAGCCTTATTTACATGCTCCAGCCCTCTCACTAGGCACAAGGGGAAGCAGACTTCCCGCTCTTCGTCGGTGTACGCCCAGGGCCTGCCCCCCCTCTCCACAAGGACGCCGGCAGCCATTACACATGCGATCTGGCTGGAAGGAGGCAGCAGGCTCTGGGAGACCCAGACTAGAGGGATTTCTGGCGACCACACACCGCTCCTAAGCGGGTGGTAAGCTGCACAGTAGTGCAGGCCCCACTAGTGCCTCAGTGATATATTAGTGTACTTCTTTATTGGTACCATATATATATATATATATATATATATATTTATATAGTGCACTGTAAGGTCGCTTCTGTCTGGACACTCTGTACTGCTCTGAGGACGCAGCAACATGTCATCCGCAAAACGCAAGGCTGCCAAGGCACGGGCTGTGTACACTGTTTGTACTGCATGTGGGGCTAATCTATCAGCAGGCTCCAATGATTCACATTGTGTGCAATGTTCAGTCCCAGTGGCACTTCGCCAGCCAGAGCCTATTGTGGTGGTAGCCCAGGCAGAGACGCCTGTGAACCCTGCCCCGGTGACGGGGACAGACTTTGCAGTGTTTGCTGATAAAATGTCTGAGGCTATGACAAGGATCCTGGAGACCTTGCAGGCCAGGCCAGTTCCTCAGACTATGGACACCGCTGTGGCTATGCTCACTGGTCCCCCTCAGTTGGAACTAATCCGTACTTCAAGGGGGTCTCAAGCATCACAGGCTGAAGTCTCTGACTCAGATGACAGTCCCAGGCAGCCTAAGCGTGCTCGCTGGGAAAGACCCTCGACATCATCACACTGCTCAGGGTCTCAGCGAGAAGAGTCTCTCTGTGATGAGACTGAGGACGGTGATCAGGAGTCTAATCCTGAGGCCCCTCTCAATCTGGATGCCCCTGATGGTGACGCCATGGTTAATGACCTTATATCGGCGATTAATAGACTGTTGGATATTTCCCCCCCAGCCCCTTCTGCAGAGGAGGCAGCTGCACAGCAGGAGAAGTTCCATTTCCTGTATCCCAAGCGTAAATTAAGTGCTTTTTTGGACCACTCTGACTTCAGAGAATCAATCCAAAAGCACGACGCTCATCCAGACAAGCGTTTCTCTAAACGTTCTAAGGATACCCGTTATCCTTTTCCCCCTGAAGTGGCCAAACGCTGGACCCAGTGCCCAAAGGTGGATCCCCCAATTTCCAAGCTGGCGGCTAGATCCATAGTCGCAGTAGAAGATGGCGCTTCACTTAAAGATGCCAATGACAGACAGATGGACCTTTGGTTGAAATCTGTCTATGAAGCTATCGGCGCGTCGTTTGCTCCAGCATTCGCGGCCGTGTGGGCACTACAGGCTATTTCAGCGGGTTTAGCACAGGTGGATGCTATCATGCATCCAGCAGTACCACAGGTGGCGTCCCTAACTTCGCAAATGTCTGCGTTTGCGACCTATGCTATCAATGCTGTCCTAGAGTCTACGAGCCGTACCTCTATGGCGGCCGCCAATTCTGTGGTTTTGCGCAGAGCCTTATGGTTAAAGGACTGGAAAGCAGATGCTGGTTCCAAAAAATGCTTAACCAGCTTGCCATTATCTAGAGACAGACTGTTTGGTGAGCCATTGGCTGAAATCATAAAACAGTCCAAGGGTAAGGACTCTTCCTTGCCACAGCCCAGAGCAAGTAAACCTCAACAGAAAAAGTGGCAGTCGAGGTTTCGGTCCTTTCGAGGCTCGGGCAAGCCCCAATTCTCCTCGTCCAAAGGGACTCAGAAAGGACAAGGGAGCTCAGATTCCTGGCGGGCTCACTCACGCCCCAGGAAAGCAAATGGAGGAACCGCTTCCAAGGCGGCTACCTCATAACTTTCGGCCTCCTCCCTCCGCATCCTCGGTCGGTGGCAGGCTCTCCCGCTTTTGCGACATTTGGCTGTCACAGGTCAAGGACCGGTGGGTAACAGACATTTTGTCTCGCGGGTACAGAATCGAGTTCAGTTCTCGGCCTCCACTTCGGTTCTTCAGAACCTCCCCACACCCCAACCGAGCAGATGCCCTGCTGCAGGCGGTGGACTCTCTAAGAGCAGAAGGAGTCGTGATCCCTGTCCCCCCTCTGGAACGGGGCCGAGGATTTTACTCCAACCTCTTTGTGGTTCCAAAAAAGGACGGCTCCTTCCGTCCCGTTCTGGACCTAAAACTGCTCAACAAGCATGTGAACGCCAGGCGGTTCTGGATGGAATCCCTCCGCTCAGTCATTGCCTCAATGTCCCAAGGAGATTTCCTAGCGTCAATAGACATCAAGGATGCTTATCTTCACGTGCCGATTGCTACGGAGCACCAACGCTTTCTGCGCTTCGTGATAGGAGACGAACATCTTCAGTTCGTGGCTCTGCCATTTGGTCTGGCGACAGCCCCCCGGGTGTTCACCAAGATCATGGCAGCAGTGGTAGCAGTCTTGCACTCTCACGGACACTCTGTGATCCCTTACTTGGACGATCTATTGGTCAAGGCACCCTCTCAGGAGGCATGCCAACTCAGCCTGAATTTTGCACTGGAGACTCTCCAGGCGTTCGGGTGGATCATCAACTTCCCAAAGTCAAATCTGTCACCGACCCAATCACTAACGTATCTTGGCATGGAGTTTCATACTCTCTCAGCGATAGTGAAGCTTCCGCTGAGCAAGCAGAGGTCACAACAGACGGGGGTGCAGGCTCTCCTTCAGAGTCAGTCGCACTCCTTAAGACGCCTCATGCACTTCCTCGGGAAGATGGTGGCGGCAATGGAGGCGGTTCCGTTTGCGCAGTTTCATCTGCGTCCACTTCAATGGGACATTCTCCGCCAATGGGACGGGAAGTCAAAATCCCTGGACAGGACAGTCTTCCTTTCCCAGACGGCCAAGGACTCTCTGCAGTGGTGGCTTCTTCCCACCTCCTTATCACAGGGAAGATCCTTCCTACCACCGTCCTGGGCGGTGGTCACGACAGACGCGAGTCTGTCAGGGTGGGGAGCAGTGTTTCTTCACCACAGGGCTCAGGGTACGTGGACTCAGCAGGAGTCCAGCATTCAGATCAATGTTCTGGAAATCAGAGCGGTGTTTCTTGCCCTGCTAGCCTTCCAGCAGTGGCTGGAAGGGAAGCAGATCCGAATTCAATCGGACAACTCCACAGCGGTGGCATACATCAATCACCAGGGCGGGACTCGCAGTCGGCAAGCCTTCCAGGAAGTCCGGCGCATTATGATGTGGGTGGAAGCCATGGCCTCCACCATATCCGCAGTTCACATCCCCGGCGTAGAAAACTGGGAAGCAGACTTCCTCAGTCGCCAGGGCATGGACGCAGGGGAATGGTCCCTTCACCCGGACGTGTTTCAGGAAATCTGTCGCCGATGGGGAAGGCCGGACGTCGATCTAATGGCATCTCGGCACAACAACAAGGTCCCAACCTTCATGGCACGGTCTCGCGATCAAAGAGCTCTAGCAGCAGACGCCCTAGTGCAAGATTGGTCGCAGTTCCGGCTCCCTTATGTGTTTCCACCTCTGGCACTCTTGCCCAGAGTGCTACGCAAGATCAGATCCGACTGCAGCCGCGTCATACTCGTCGCTCCAGACTGGCCGAGGAGGGCGTGGTATCCGGATCTGTGGCATCTCACGGTCGGCCAACCGTGGGCGCTGCCAGACCGACCAGACTTACTGTCCCAAGGGCCGTTTTTCCATCGGAATTCTGCGGCCCTCAACCTGACTGCGTGGCCATTGAGTCCTGGATCCTAGAGTCTTCAGGCTTATCCCAAGGGGTCGTTGCCACCATGAGACAGGCTAGGAAGCCCACGCCTGCTAAGATCTACCACAGAACGTGGAGGATATTCTTATCCTGGTGCTCTGCTCAGGGAGTGTCTCCCTGGCCATTTGCATTACCTATCCTTCTTTCTTTCCTCCAATCTGGGTTAGAAAAAGGTTTGTCGCTCGGCTCCCTTAAAGGGCAAGTCTCGGCGCTATCTGTCTTTTTTCAGAAGCGTCTAGCTCGACTTTCCAAGGTGCGCACGTTCCTGCAGGGGGTTTGTCATATCGTACCCCCGTACAAGCGACCGTTAGATCCATGGGATCTGAACAGGGTACTAGTTGCCCTCCAGAAGCCGCCCTTCGAGCCTCTGAGGGAGGTTTCACTTTCTAGGCTATCACAGAAAGTGGCTTTTCTGGTAGCGATCACATCTCTTCGGAGAGTGTCTGAGCTGGCAGCGCTGTCATCCAAGGCTCCCTTCCTGGTCTTCCACCAGGACAAGGTAGTGCTGCGCCCCATTCAGGAGTTTCTCCCGAAGGTGGTATCCTCTTTTCATCTTAATCAGGATATCTCTTTGCCTTCGTTTTGTCCTCATGCAGTTCATCGGTATGAGAAGGATTTACATTTGTTAGATCTGGTGAGAGCACTCAGAATCTACATTTCCCGCACAGCGCCCCTGCGCCGTTCGGATGCACTCTTTGTCCTTGTCGCTGGTAAGCGCAAGGGGTCGCAGGCTTCTAAGGCCACCCTGGCTCGATGGATCAAAGAACCAATTCTTGAAGCCTACCGTTCTGCGGGGCTTCAGGTTCCGTCAGGGCTAAAGGCCCATTCTACCAGAGCCGTGGGTGCGTCCTGGGCATTGCGACACCAGGCTACGGCTCAACAGGTGTGCCAGGCAGCTACCTGGTCGAGTCTGCACACTTTCACCAAACATTATCAGGTGCATACCTATGCTTCGGCGGACGCCAGCCTAGGTAGAAAAGTCCTGCAGGCGGCAGTTGCCTCCCCGTAGGGGAGGGCTGTCTTGCAGCTCTAACATGAGGTATTTCTTTACCCACCCAGGGACAGCTTTTGGACGTCCCAATCGTCTGGGTCTCCCAATAGAGCGCCGAAGAAGAAGGGAATTTTGTTACTTACCGTAAATTCCTTTTCTTCTAGCTCTTATTGGGAGACCCAGCACCCGCCCTGTTGTCCTTCGGGATTTTTGGTTTGTTTGCGGGTACACATGTTGTTCATGTTGAACGGTTTTCAGTTCTCCGATGTTTCTCGGAGTGAATTTGTTTAAACCAGTTATTGGCTTTCCTCCTTCTTGCTTTTGCACTAAAACTGGTGAGCCAGTGATCCCACTGGGGGTGTATAGCCAGAAGGGGAGGGGCCTTAAACTTTTTAGTGTAATTGCTTTGTGTGGCCTCCGGAGGCAGTGCTATACACCCAATCGTCTGGGTCTCCCAATAAGAGCTAGAAGAAAAGGAATTTACGGTAAGTAACAAAATTCCCTTCTTTTCACAATTTCTCCACATTTGGGATTTTTTTTCCTGTTTTCCAGTACACTACATGGTAAAATAAATGAGGTCATTCAAAAGTACAAACTGTTCCGCAAAAAAATAAGCCCTTCTATGGCAATACTGATGGGGAAAAAAAATAAAGTTATGGCTCTCAGAAGGTGAGAAAAAAACAAAAATGAAAAATCGCCCGGGGGTGAAGGGATTAAAATCCCCACTTCTCATAAAGCAATCAACATTCCTCATTCTCCCCCATATAGTAATTGTCACCCATCCTGGGCCCTTCCAATAATGCCCCCTCCTCTCCTGGGCACCCTCATAATAATGTCCTCCCACTCCGTCCTGGGCTCCTTCCTCTCCTGGGCACCCTCTTATAATAATACCCCCCCAACCCCATACTGGGCCCCTTTCTATAATAATGCCCCATCCTCTCCTGGGCACCCACTGATAATAATGTCCCCCCACTCCGTCCTGGGCCCCTTCCTCTCCTGGACACCCTCTTATAATAATGTCCCCCACCCTATAATAGTGCCCCCTACTCTCATGGATACTCTTATAATAATGCCTCCCCGAATCCCGTCCTGGGCACCCTCTTATAATATTGCCCCCCCCACACTCCATCTTGGGCCCCTTCATATAATAATGCCCTCTCCTGGGCACCCTCTTAAAATACCCTCCCCCCCTCCTGTCCTGGGCCCCCACTTATAATAATGCCCTTCCACCCCATACTTGCCCCCTTCCGATAATAAAGCCACTCTTCTGTCCTGGGCCACTTCCAGTAATTATGTTGCTGGTTCTGCTGCTCTCCTCCAACACATTTCATTTGGGAGAACAGAGTTTGATGAAGAACAATTTTTATAAGTGCCATCTTGCTCACCTTTCTGTGTGCAGCCTCATAGCTCATAAAATGGCCATCAGAACTAAACCTCCCTCCAGTCCCTTATATATAAATTGTAAGGCCGTGTCTTTAGCGGTGTCCGCCTATCCCAATTTTGCTTTGGATTTTCTGTGCTCTCTTTAACCCCTTCACCACCCGCCGGTTTTCCATTTTTTTTCTCCTCCTCTACTTCCAAGAGCCATAACTTTTTGTATTTTTTTGTCAATATAGCTATATGAGGGCTTGGTTTTTTTTGCGGGACGAATTGCACTTTTGAGTAACACCATTCTGCCCATGTTGTATTGGAAGACTGAAAAAAAATCCAAGTGCGGTGAAATTGCAAAAAAAAAAAAAGTGCAATTGCACAATTGCTTTTCGGTGTTTTTTTTTTAACTTACAGTGTTCACTTTATGTTATAATTGACCTGACAGTATGATTCCCTAGGTGAGCACGAGTTCGTAGATAACAAACATGTATAGTTCTACTTTTATCTGAGTGGTGGGGGGGGAGGGTTGCGCCATTTTTCATGACTTGTAGCATTCTCATTTTTCGGGATCTGGTCCTCAACAACCACTTATTTCTTGTGTCTTGAACTAACGTTATTAATTATTCTATTTTTGGGTAGATGCGAAGTTTTGATCGCCTGTAATTGCATTTTAATGAAATGTTGTAGAGACCAAAAAACATACTTTTGGTGTTTGGAATTTTTTTTCTCCCTGTGCTCTTTACCGATCAGATTAATTGATTTTATATTTTGATAGATTGGGCATTTCTGAACGCAGCAATAGCAAATATGTGTATATTTTTTGTGTAAAGCAGATTTTATTCAAATAAAGAACAGGTTTACAAGTTATAGGATAGGCAACATATGATATAGAGTAGAATAACTCAAATCTTGGAGGTAATAAGTAATACAACACTTTTCTACTTGCATAATAATTCCTTTGATTACACACTTCAGGTCAGACCATCATCACCCATGTAATAGCTTTGTTTTGGAGATGATGCCCACTGGGTGACCAATAATCCACCCCCCATGCAAAAATGTATGCAGCCTCGTTTAGAAAGGGGAGGCAAAGTAGATGCACAAAGTCTCTGAGATGGCAATCCGGGCTAACTATGTAAACATAACATAAAATGTACAAGGAGGAAAGAAAGATGAGAAAAGAAGAAATGTAGGGGGGAGAGGAAAAAGAAAAGAAGGACCAAGATGATGTCTCGTCTGGGTCGTGTGCAGCCCCAGGCACTTTTGTTTTATGGAATGGACAATCACAGAGGTCTCATGCCCCCAACTGAGGCTTGAAGCCATATTACCAGGTCTGGTGTCTCTCTGTACATAATCCACGGCACCCACAGCCCACAGCCTGAACACTCGCTCCCCCGAGTCCGACGCCTGGCCGACCAGCTCCTCCATCCTATAGATCTGGTTAATCTCGGCCACCAGTTCAGCCCGCCAGGGCACTTTGTTCTGCCTCCAGTACCTTGGGATTAATCTCCTTGCCCCCGTCAAAAAATGCCTTAACAGACTTCTCTTGAAGTTGGCGATCGAGATATTGCTTAAGGATAGATAAGCCAGTACCGGCGTCGGCTCAAACCTAGTGGATGACACTTTATTCAGAAGGGCAAACACGTCTATCCAAAAATATTGTAGGAGAGGACAAGACCACCACATGTGGATGTATGAGCCTCTATCGTTTGCGCATCTCCAGCATTCTTCAGAGACAGATGGGAACATGGAATGAATTCTGGAGGGGCAGTGATACCACCTAGAAACTATTTTGTAGCCCCGCTCCTGTGACGCTACATCCAGCGACGACTTGTGGGTAAAGGGTAATATTTTTGAGCGTTCTTCACGCGTGAGGGGTCTCCCCAAATCCACCTCCCATTTTAAGAAGAAAGGGACATCATCTTCCTGTCCAGACAACTCAATCCGGAACATTTTGTACAGCAGGGCAATGGTGTTTTCCATAGGCTCTCCCCCCAGACACAGAGACTCAAAGGGCATCAAGGGCCTATAAAAGTTTGTTTGTGGTGAAAGGGAGTTAATAAAACTCTTCAATTGCTCAGAACCAAGCCAAGCTCCTGCGGGACTGCGGTAGTCAGGAAAGAAAGAATGAAGGGGCCTCATACCCACATTGGACACTAGATCCCTCATTATGGACACCATACCTCTGGACATGTGAAGAAATACGTTGCCTGTTAAATCTGTCGTGAGTAGAGAATTATTGTGTAAAGATGTCAGTGGTCCAGGTATAGTGGAAATGCCCATTGCCTATGGGACTGCTGGAAATCGCCAATAAAGAGCTCAGATATCTTCACCAGTGCCATAGACAATGAGTGGAGCAGGGGTGTGCATGTTCAGCCTTAATTGCTTTGTCTGGGTTTTCCAAAGCATTGTCCACTAACCTTTGGACTTTCCACTATTAGTAAGTGGTTTCCTATTTTGTTGATAGGGTATAATTATAAATTCCTTGGGAATCCACTTTAATAAGGTTTTCTACTTTCAGAGCACCCCCACTTACCCAGATGCAGAGGTTTTTACAACCACTAGCTTTTTACTCACCCTCCCCTGGTCCAGCACTGAATCTCTGCCGCTGGCTGCTGTTGTCTGCAGTGAGAAAAGATGCTGAGCTCACTGACTGGTTGTCAACGTGTCATTAACGCTGCAAACAAAAACGGCAGAGTCCGTGCTGGACCCAGGGAGAGTGAGTAGAGCACGGTTTATTGTTTTAAAGAGAAACCGCACCAGCAGACATGGAATTTTGAAACATTTAGTGCCATAATATAAGCTGTTTTCTAATATACTAGGCTGTAAAAATGTTCTACCGTTTCCCCATCTACCCTAACTGCTTCTTTGTTTTTTTTCTTACCTAATTTTTTGTCTGAATACTGCAGTGCATGCTGGGATACTCAAAGCATTGGGGGGAGCAGTGTCAGTGTCACTTCCACAGCGTCTGCCCCTCCCTGAAACAATGATTTACCAGTGACACTTGTTTCATGTGCAGCGCTGTCACTGCTGTCTCCCTGGGTGTTTTCCTAGTGCAGCGTCTCCCCCAGTGTCCTGAGCAATGAGAAGTGTCATTATACCCAGCGATACAGGACATCAGCGTCGCCCCACAGGTGACGCCACTGGTGTCTGCCAGTCTGGACGCTTAGCTCCTCGCACTGGGAAGAAAAAGCACAATGAAGGCCGCATAATGGCGGGCAGACAACAGCACATAGGGGTGTGACAATGCACTAGGAAGACAGCGCACGGGGGAAGGAGGCACATGGGGATAAATGATTGCATAAGGAAAACTGCACACGGTGGGGTTGGGGGCAACACTGCACTAGTAAGACAATCAGGGGCACAGAAGTCACTGCTGACACTTTATTCCAGGGAAGAGTGTGGTGGAAGTGTGGCACCCCTGAGGTTCAGGTCGCCACAGGGTACTGCACCTCAAGTGAGGTGTTGTATCTATCTCAAGTAAGGGGGTGGTCATAACGGTTATGGGACTTCCCGATCACTGAAGCCAGCCACCTGGGGGGTGGGTTCCACTGGTGGTAGAGGAAGGCGCAACACACTCACACAGTTGAGTCCAGACCATAGTTATGGCAAGATCTCTCTGGAAAACTTGGATTTTACTGGGCTCTGAGCGTTGGAGCAGGAGCTCAGCAGGGGTACCTAACTGCTGAGGGGGACACCCTAGAAATAGGACACTCACTCTCTCCTTCTCCTTTCACAATGCCAGTGATCACCCATGACCGGATCTGGGATTAACCTGAGCCCATCATGGCAGTGACCAGTGTGACCAGGCTGGCAGCTGAAGTTGTGAGTAAACTACACCCTGAACCAGCAGAGATTGTGTTGGCTCAACCTTTCCAGCGCCACTGCCCTGCGCTTAGGTGCCAACGGCCAATAAAAGCCTCATCATCCACCAGGGACCCGCTTCATCATCCTGCCTGCCATAGCACCTGCCACGACGAGGAACCCAGCAGTGACAGCTATTCGCCTGACCAACGTGCGGAGCCGCCGCCCAACCTACACCGCACCTACTGTCTCCTCCCCAAAATCCTATAGAATGTAAGCCCGCAAGGGCAGGGTCCTTTTCCCTTTGTACTAGTCTGTCTACTGTAACTTGTATATGTGTTCTGTATGTAACCCCTTCTCATGTACAGTACCATGGAATCAATGGTGCTCTATAAATAAATAATAATAATAATAATAAATAAAAATCCCT
Source organism: Anomaloglossus baeobatrachus (assembly GCF_048569485.1). NCBI lineage: Eukaryota > Metazoa > Chordata > Amphibia > Anura > Aromobatidae > Anomaloglossus > Anomaloglossus baeobatrachus. The sequence goes on from NW_027445224.1 coordinate 24,462, forward strand.
GGTGCGGTTTGTGGAACACCTGACGCGAAGCGGCTGCAACAGGCACCACGAATGGACTGTGTTATAAAGAGACTGAAAATTAAGATGGCGGACGACAGCGTGGACCCCAAGATGGTGACGAGTGACCAGAGGGAGAGAGACCCTGCCCATCGTGGGAGGCGACAGCGCTCAATGGTGCGAAAACATACTCGGTCCGGAGGAGTGGCAGCCATAAAGAGCGGAGGCACTGAAGATGAGGTCCGTCCTGGAGCAGAATGCACCCAGGTGAGAGGGGTGTGGTCACCGAAGAAACGCCTACTGGTGAGTGACCTCCAGTGTCAGCGAGGGGCGTGGCTATGGGCGCGGCTGGCGAGATGGACAAGTGACGCAGCAGGCCACTGGCACCAGAAGAGGCGGGCCCCAGGACACAAAACGTGTGTCACTAAGTCGGCTGGCGCCATTTTGTGAGATGTCAAGGAGAAAGAAAGTTGTGTGAGGAAGATACGGAGAATTCCTGAGACCCACGAGAGCTGCCGGGGATTATCCAGCTGATGACTCCAGGAGCAGTTGGTGAGCAAAACTCCGGCAGATTCATGAGCGGAGTCACTCATCTATGTCAGCTGGGGTGCCACTGCGCACCCCGCCCTGGGTCTTGTCCGCACTGAACTAAAAATACACTGCTGGGCCAGGCTGACGATGGCGGAACCGGAAGATGTGGAAGCAGCCCCTGCGGCCGGTTGAGCCCCGGAGAAAAAGACAGAGGCCCCAGCAGATGATCCAGACATGCCAGCCCTGGAAGAAATGGAGCTGAAGTCGGAGGAGGAGTCAGGCCTTGAAGAGGTAGGACCGATTGTGCCCTGGTTCCGACCTGGTGCCGCACCGTTGGAGGCCTCCGCTCCCAAATACTGCAGGGGGAGAGACATGCTGCTGAGACCCATGAGCCACGTACCTGGCAGTGAGCCCTGACGCGAGCAGGTGCCAGCAGCAGCCCTGCCCCCAAGTGACTGGGTGACAGCTTGGACCCTGCAGGATTAGGAGGCAGTTGTGAGGGAGAGAATGCAGGCGGATGCATTGGCTCGGGACTGGAAGGACGGTCCTAAAAGGCACAAATTCGATTGCCAATGCTCCTCAGGCTGGGAAGTCACTTTCAACTAGGACCAAAGGCTACGGCTTTATCGAGGAGGAGTATACCTGTCACCAGGTCTACGTCAACCGGGCCATGGTGACCAGGCCGTCTCTCCTTTCCTGGCTGCGGACCCTCTATGTGGGAGAGAGGGTCACCTTTATAAAGCTGCAATGCCGAAAGGGATGGTGCATGGTCGGGGTGACACAGCCTGCGGAGGCCGAGGCGGAGCGCATGGAGAAACGACAGAGAGCAGTAGCTGCTGAGCCAACTAGATCAGCGGCTCCGGCGGGCCTGAGAGAACAGAGGGAGCACCAGACAACCCAATGACCGGCGCGGAAACAGGCAGAACATCCGCCATCCCTTGCAGTGGCTGCAGCAGCCCCCTCGGTGATCATCACCGGAGACAAAGTCTACCAAATGTACTTGGAGAGGACCCCGGGGGAAGCAGGAGCACCCGGATGGAGCCGACCGGATGAGAAACCCATGGATATGGCGACGCCCGATGTCCCCAAATACAATTGATGCATGTAAAAAGAGGTTGACCTCAGAAAAGAAGAAGGCTGGAAGTGGCTGAGGACAATTGAAAAATTGCCAGTTTGTGGACGGGGAGGCCAGTTCCCGACTGCCCTCCTGTGAGAAAAAGTTAAAGGGGTTGTCCGACATAACAAAAATGTTTGAGTTTAAGCTAATCTGTGCTGTATTGTCATATTAATCACCCCTACATTGTTATTTTTTGTTTTCTAACTTTTGTTCCTCTTGAATTATCTCTTTATTCTGTGCAGCTTCTTGTTTACATTCAGCTCCAGCAAACATGACCACTTCCTGTGCAAAACCTCCCAGTCACAGCTGGCACCGCCCGGCCTCAGTGTCCAGCCCCACCCCAGTGTCCAGCCGCACCCTCTGTCCGCCCCCTGCACACACATTCCCTGTCAGTATATTCTGCCCCAGCACTGACCTCTCATCACTACACGGCAGGACACTACAGGGCAGGACACTGCAGTGCAGCACATTACAGGACACTACAGGACACTACAGGGCAGCACATTACAGGACACTACAGGACAGGACACTACAGGGCAGCACATTACAGAACACTACAGGACAGGACACTACAGGGCACTACAGGGCAGGAGACAAAAGGGCAGCACATTACAGGACACTACAGGACAGGACACTACAGGGCAGGACACTACAGGACACTACAGGGCAGCACACTACAGGGCACTACAGGGCAGGACTCTACAGGGCAGATCACTACAGGGCAGCACATTCCAGGACACTACAGGACAGGACACTACAGGGCAGCACATTACAGGACACTACAGGGCAGCACACTACAGGGCACTACAGAGCAGCACATTACAGGACAGGACACTACAGGGCAGCACATTACAGTACACTACAGGGCAGCACATTACAGGACACTACAGGACAGATCACTACAGGGCAGCACATTACAGGACACTACAGGACAGGACACTACAGGGCAGCACATTACAGGACACTACAGGGCAGCACACTACAGGGCACTACAGGGCAGGACACTACAGGGCAGCACATTACAGGACACTACAGGACAGGACACTACAGGGCAGCACATTACAGGACACTACAGGGCAGCACAGTACAGGACACTACAGGACAGGACACTACAGGGCAGCACATTACAGGGCAGGACACTGCAGGGCAGCGCACTACAGGACACTACAGGACAGGACACTACAGGGCAGCACACTACACGGCAGATCACTACAGGACACTACAGGGCAGGACACTACAGGACACTACAGGGCAGGACACTACAGAGCACTACAGGGCAGGACACTACAGGACACTACAGGGCTGCGCACTACAGGGCAGCACACTACACGGCAGCGCACTGCACGGCAGCGCACTGCACGGCAGGGCACTACAGGGCAGGGCACTACAGGGCAGCGCACTACACTACAGCATTGCAAATAACAGCCCCACATCGGGCTCTGCACCCCACACCACATCGGGCTCTGCACCCCTCACCACATCAGGCTCTGCACCGCATACACACACATCGGGCTGTGCACCGCATACACAAACATACATACACACACACACACACACATCGGGCTGTGCACCGCATACACACACACACACACACACACACCACCCCATAGGGAGTACATACTCACCCGTCATCGGTCCCCGCCGCTCCTGCACGTTCGCGCGCTGTCTGTGCTCTAGACATATCAGCACAGTGGTGACTTCACCGCTGTGCTGAAGAGAGTTCAGACAGCGTGCAAGATGAGAAGCAGCGCTGCGCTGCTTCTCATCAGCACTTTCAAATGTACCGGCATCTGTGATCTGTGATGCCGGTATATTTGAATGTGTGATCCTGAGCAGGGGGGCCGGTGCTGGAGCTGACACCATGGCAGCTGCCGCCAGGCCCCGCCGCCAGGTCACGGACCCCCACAGCAGTGCAGGGGGAGGTGCGGGGGAATGTGTGGGAGGGTGCAGGGAAGGGGGGCGGGGCTCATCGCACTGTACAGCCCAGCAAGGAGGCGACATGCTGTTTCCACATTTGCATGTCAACATGGCCCTGCCCATGTAGACATGAAATGACCGGAAGCAGCAAAATCGCGGCAGGAGCGGTCACATGACCGCTCTGAGCCGGGGGAGAGGGGCTGACAGCAGGGCAGGTAAGTGGTCTCTATCTACTTACCTGCCCCAATGTAGCCCCATAGGGAAATAATAAAAAAAAAGCAAATTAAGCCGGATAACCCCTTTAAAGGCCATGAGCCTCTGTTGGGCTGAGATGTTGCCCTGTGTGAGCCAAGGGATAATATGATAACCCTCGCGGCCGGACAAGGCCAGGTTTTTGCTTTTGATTATTGTGGAGGGATGTTGTAATACCCCTCGTGGTCTGAACTGTGTGTTTTTTTGTTTCCCCCCAATCCAAGCTCGGCACATGTTGCGCCCCCCTGCTGGATTTGGGAACTCTGCCAGCCCTTGGGGCAGGAGGAAGACTGTGACTTCGGCCCAGGAGTCCCTTGCAGCTCTCATGGACTTGGCCCATTTTGCCCCTGTGGACTAATCATGTCCTGTTTATGGACGTTGCCCCCTGGACTTAGTCCTGTCCTGTTTCAGGACAAAGTCCATGGGGGGAAAAGTCCATGGCCCCTGAGAGACTGAGCCCTATCCTGTGCAGCATGGAGGAGGGAAAAGTGAAACGGATGACCCGATGTGCTGGCCAGGTCAGGAAACAGGACAGTGTTTTTCAGTTTGTGCCCCCAGAACTTTGTGGATGAATTTTTCTTAAAGAAATATGCCCCCCACTTTGCAGTTGGTGGGAGATAATGACAAAACAATTTTGTGGGTAATCAAAGTCCCAAACAAAGAGACTGCTTCCTTGGACTGAGTGGGGTACTGTTGTTGGCCACAGTCCTCATGTTTAAATCAAGAAATGTTTTGATACTGTTTTAAGTGTAGAATGTGTGCATGCTTTTATGTTTTTCAGATGCCCAGTTGGTCGGGAATGACCAAGGTTAAAGAGGGGAGGGATATAAGAGGGTTACCCATGGTCAGTACTCCCCTGAAGACATCGTGCGCTGCATTGCCAATGTATATTGTGTAAGTTTTATGTGAGTTGTGCCACAATTCTGTCGCTGTGACAAGGTGGCATTGGGCTCCCTATTTGCTAGGAGGGAGTCTTGCACAAGAGATGCAGGACTAGGAGTTTTGGTGTAGCAGGCCTCATAGCATAGGGGTTGGGAGTTCCCGAGTTAGTAAGGGTATGTGTGCAACTTGCGTTCTTGATTTGACAAAAAAAATTGCACCCTCTGGCAGACTTTGACAATTGCAAACACTGCGCTTGACAAAAAAAAATGCATCCAAAACGCAAGCATTTTGGATGCGTTTTTGACAGGGTGAGTTTTTTAAAGGAGAAATAAAATATGATAGATTAGGATAATTGATAGATAGAAGAGATAGAAAAAAATAAAAATAATAGTTAGATAGAAAGAATATATAGAATAGACAATAAGAAAGAATATATAGAATAGATAGAAAGAAATAACAGAATAGCTCGAAAGAGTGACAGCTAGCTTTTCCAGCTGTTTTTTTTATTTTTTGGGGTAAAAAAAATTGAATTGGGGCCCCCCTATTTTTCTTATCTAGCACAGGAACAGCAGAAGCTGCGGGCTGCAACCCTCAGCTGTGTGCTGTACCTTGGCTGGTTCTGAAAAATAGAGGAGTGGTGGAGGACTCCTGCTGTGACCGGAAATCACCTGAGTGACAGCACCGCTGATTGCGTAGCTCACTTCAGTCACTCGGGTGATATGCTGTCACAGATGGAGGACTCCAGCTGTGGCAGCAGCTAACCTGAGTGACGTCACTGCTGATAGCGCTACTCACTTCAGTTGCGGCCTGAACCTCACAGCGGGCAGTTTTGTTCTATGGCGCTCGCTGTGAGGGTCAGATTTAGCAGTGCTGGAAGCGTCGTGGGACCTTGTGTGGATTATGTCCGACCTGGTGGGAAGGTTGGAAGGTTAATAAAGTGATGAAAGAGAGTGCTTTTGTTGGTATATGCAACAGATGAGGACTTCTTTGTATATGTGTGACGGAGGACTTTATGCTGATCTAACGGTAGATGGCGATGTTGTGTAAAGTTTCCTTACTCACTGTATTGTAAAAAGTCTTTTCTTTTCTTCCTGGTTTCGTTTTTCACTTCCTGATGCAATGCTGTATGACTGTGCAAATCATTACCTCATGTTCTCTCAGAAGTAAAGAGCTTGTTATCCCATGTAATCTGCTCTGTGAACTTTGTTCTGCAACTGGGAAGCTAGAAGCTGTGCAACAGCTTTTTTGTCTTTTATTTGAAATAAAGGATTTTTCTGTGTTAGTGTTTATTTACTTTCACTTACAAATTAGTGATGAGGGGGAGTCTCATAGACGCCTGCCATGACTAATCTAGGACTTAGAGGCTTCCATGGGCTTCCATTAACTCCTTATTACCCGGATTGCCACCGCACCAGGGCAATCAGGATGATCTGGGTAAAGTGCTGGGACTGTCACATCTAACGGATGCGGCAATTCCGGTTGGCTGATATTTTTAGGCTAGGGGGCTCCCAATAACGTGGGTCTCCCAGCCTGAGAATACCATCCCTCATCTGTGAGGTTTTATCTTGGTTGGGTTTCAAAATGGAGAGGGACCACACGCCATTTATTGTTTGTTTGTTTTTTAATTATTTATTTATTTTACTATATGATATAGACCCGCCCACCGGCATCTGTGATTGGTTGTAGTCAGACAGCTGACACTCAGCATTTGGTTGCAGTCAGACGCGCCCCATCATAGGCGTCGGTGGGCGGGGAAGCAGTCAATATGAAATGAGCCTAATGAGCGGTCGGCACTTTCAGAAGCAGAGGAAAGGCGCTGCAGGAGTAGCGTGACACCTACGCCAGTAAATGGTGAGTATGAAGCGGAGAGAGACAGAGAGAGACAGAGAGAGAATGGAGAAAAGTTGGTGACCTGCGTTTTTGTTGACAAAAAATGCATACAAAATGCAACCAAAAAGCAGTGGAAACGCACAGCTAACATTTTGGTTGCATTTTGGACATACCTTATTCATTTCAATGGGTGACAAAACATGACCAAAACGCAAAAAGAATGAACATGCTGCTTTTTTTGGTCAAAGATTTTGAGAAATATATGTCAAAATAAACGCTGACAAAAAGAATGCAACGTGCAGATGGAAATTCTGATTTCTCATAGCCTTTGCTGGGGAAGCAAAACGCATGCAGTTTGTCAAATAACACAATGCAGTTTAAAACGCAACCAATACATAAGAAAATAATGCAACATGCGGACATAGCCTTAGTCAGATAGTGCCAGAGATGGTGTGAAGAAGCAGCTGAGTGGTGCAGCGGTAGAGAAACAGGCAGAAGCATTGGGCAGGAGGAAATCAGAAGCTGGTGAACTGAAGCATTATGTTACAGAGAGGTAGCCTGGAAGTAGAGCGTGAACTAGAATAGCGCCAAGAAGGATAAAGTGAATAGTGCGGTTATTGTAAGGACCTTAGGGGTACTTTGCACGCTGCGACATCGCTAGCTAATGATAGCGATGCCGAGCGCGATAGTACCCGCCCCCGTCGCACCTGTGATATGTAGTGCGAGCTGCCGTAACGAACATTATCGCTACGGCAGCTTTACACTCACATACCTGGTCGGCGACGTCGCTGTGACTGCCGAGGAAACCCTCCTTTAAGGGGGAGGTGCTTTAGGCGTCACAGCGACGTCACAAAGCGGCCGGCCAATCAAAGCGGAGGGGCAGAGATGAGCAGGATGTAAACATCCCGCCCACCTCCTTCCTTCCGCATAGCCGGTGGACGGCAGATGCAGGTAAGGAGATGTTTGTTGGTCCTGCAGCTTCACACACAGCGATGTGTGGCGCTGCAGGAATGACAAACAACATCTTACCTGCGGACGCACCGACATTATGGAAATGAACGACGTGACACAGATCAGCGATTTTTGACTGTTTCACGCTCGTTCATCTCCGCTCCTAGTATTTACACGTTGCGACGTCGCTACCGGATGTGCGTCACTTTTGTTTTGACCCCACCGATATCGCAGTAGCGTTGTCGCAACGTGCAAAGTACCTCTTAGTCTTCAGACAGTCACCGTCACTGCAGGATTGGGATCCTCGGATGCAACCCGGTAGAAGATAGCCTTTCAGAGAACAGTGAAGTGTAGAGAAGAAACTCTCATGCCGGTGAGACCCTGAGAACAGCCGTGATGGGGAGAGCCATGTTGAACTGTGAAACAATGCCTGTGAAATATGTGTGCCTCTCCTATGGGGAAGATTGGTGTTTCCAAGACACTGGTGACAGTAAAGACAAAGTGTTTTATAGCTGGCCCAAGTGTGGACTTTATTCTTATGGGAGTGAATCTGCAGCATGTTCCTTGGAGCAGCAGCAGCAGCGGACTGACAGCCCAGAAGTACCCGGTTACTCAGGTATCGCACCACAGCACCAACCCAAACACACACTGCAAACCCCTTTTCTGTAGCGTGTCAGGCGGGTGCTGGACTATGTCCCTCACCCCCGGCTACCAATCACAAGAGAATTGAGATAAGGCAGATGAGACTAGTCAGCAAGGAACGACTTGAGGAACCTGGAAATGGTGACAACATGCACAGTCACATCATCACTCACATACGGCCAGACTATCTATACAGACAACCCCTTTTACACAAATACATTGGTTGCTATTTATTGATTTCTTACCTCCTGTCTGCTCTCGCCATCTTTTCCGGCTTTTATTTTCTTCTTCATACCTAAAAATTAAAGTGGACATAGATATTGATGAGATACAATCTTTACATTCGGCCTCATTTACATTTCTGTTCCTGTTTTACGTCGCCCAACCTGAAGTTGCTGAGACACTGCAATATTGGATGGAAGGGCTCACGCCACCGGATTAGCTGGACGAGTGCTAGCGGATTTTTTATTGAATAGCACTCGGCCCAACGTTTTTCAGAGGGCCAGTGCTGAGGCCCAATTTGTTGTTTTACTGACAGAACCTCTTGGTGCCGGCTACAATTTGCCATTCAATCGGATAAGACTCATTCAGGTCTATGGTGCGAGGGACACATTGCCATCCGAGGGCGGTCAGATTTCTCCATCTTCTCCTCAGTGAGGTCATAAGCATCATTTACATCTGCTTTACAACAGCAGCAGTTTTGGAACAATTTGCTTCTCAGTAATCTAGATGGGTTAAAAGTTTCTCAAACTAATTTTTTGTTTAGGGACCACTTCACATTTGGAGTGACTTTAAGGGGCCAATGTGACAGAAAATACTTAAACGTGACAGCTTTAAAAAACTGCACCCCTCAAAGTAGTCAAAACCAAATCCAAGAAGCTTATTTACCCTTTAGATGCTTCACACTAATTAAAGCAATTTTGAACATTAAATTAACATTTTAATTTTTCGCACAAAAATGTGTTTATTTAGCAAAAAATTGTTCCATTTCACAAGGGTTACAGGAGAAATAATATGGAGCATAGAATTCTGTCCTATTTCTCCTGAGTATGTTGATACTGCATATTTAGTGGAAAAACGATGTGCGAGCGCAAGGTGGGGTCTGGAAGGGATGGAGCGGAATTTGCTATCTATTCCAGAGAGCATGCTGCATTTGTAGAGCCCCTGATGTGCAAACAGTGAAGACTCCCACAAGTGACCCCATTTTGGAAACTAAACCCCTCAAGGAATTCATCTAGATACGTGGTGCGCACCATAAATCCCCAGATGCTTCACAAAGTTTTATAACATTGAGCCGTGAAAATAAAAACACACATTGACATACAAATTTTGCTTTAGTTCCAATTTTCTCATTTTCACAAGGGTATTGGCAGAAATTACACAACACATTTTGGGGTCCATTTTTATTTCTGAGGACAGACACATACCTCCAAACTTTCCAAGAAAGGAAAGAGGGCCAAACTGTGTGTCACGCTATGTGTGCGCCACGGCGATTTTAGGCCACGCCCCTAACCATACCCATTTCACAACTAGTCACGCCCATAACCACTCCCCATCCACACCCATTCAGCACTGCCGATCACATTGTTTTATAAACAATAATTATAAACAGAAAAAATATAAAATATTCTTAATGCAAACTTGGTAGTATTTATTTTAAATTAGAATATTTTAAAGCAACAAAATTCTATTCTAAAGCAGATCTGACACCTTAATCTACAATAGGTAAAAGTTGCACATTACATATACTGTAAGATCTACTCTATTAGACAAATTATCTTTAATAACATTGTGCTTCTGGTTAACCCCTTTAACTCCCCCGGGAGTGCCGGTGTATTTGCAATGATGGTGCGTGAGGGAGTGCCGGTGTATGTGTAGTGATGGTGCGTGCAGGAGTGCCGGTGTATGTGCGGTCATGGTGCGTGCGGGAGTGCCGGTGTATGTACAGTGATGGTGCGTGCGGGAGTGCCGGAGTATTTGCAGTGATGGTGCGTGCGGGAGGGCCAGTGTACGTGTAGTGACAGTGCGTGCGGGAGTGCCGGTGTATGTGCGGGGATGGTGGGTGTGGGAGTGCCGGTGTATGTGCAGTGATGGTGCGTGCAGGAGTGCCGGTGTATTTGCGGTGATGGTGCGTGGGGGGGTGCCGGTGTATGTGCGGTGATGGTGCGTGCGGGAGTGCCGGTGAATGTGTAGTGATGGTGCGTGCGGGAGTGCCGGTGTATGTGTAGTGATGGTGCGTGCGGGAGTGCCGGTGTATGTGTAGTGATGGTGCGTGCGGGAGTGCCGGTGTATGTACGGTGATGGTGCGTTGGGGGAGTGCCGGTGTATGTGCGGTGATGGTGAGTGGGGGGAGTGCCGGTGTATCTGTAGTGATGGTGCGTGCAGGAGTGCCACTGTATGTGCGGTGATGGTGCGTGCGGGAGTGCCGGTGTATGTGCAGTGATGGTGCGTGGGGGGAGTGCCGGTGTATGTGCGGTGATGGTGCGTGGGGGGAGTGCCGGTGTATGTGTAGTGATGGTGCGTGCAGGAGTGCCGCTGTATGTGCGGTGATGGTGCGTGCGGGAGTGCCGGTGTATGTGCGGTGATGGTGCGTGCAGGAGTGCCGGTGTATGTGCGGAGATGGTGCGTGCGGGAGTGCCGGTGTATGTGCAGGGATGGTGCGTGCAGGAGTCCCGGTGTATGTGCGGGGATGGTGGGTGGGGGGAGTGCCGGTGTATGTGCAGTGATGGTGCGTGTCGGTGTATGTGTGGGGATGGTGGGTGGGGGGAGTGCCGGTGTATGTGCGGGGATGGTGGGTGGGGGGAGTGCCGGTGTATGTGCAGTGATGGTGCGTGTCGGTGTATGTGTGGGGATGGTGGGTGGGGGGAGTGCCGGTGTATGTGCGGGGATGGTGGGTGGGGGGAGTGCCGGTGTATGTGGGGGGATGGTGGGTGGGGGGAGTGCCGGTGTATGTGCGGGGATGGTGGGTGGGGGGAGTGCCGGTGTATGTGCGGGGATGGTGGGTGGGGGGAGTGCCGGTGTATGTGCGGGGATGGTGGGTGGGGGGAGTGCCGGTGTATGTGCGGGGATGGTGGGGTCTCTCTCTCTCAGCCTAAAAACAAAGAAAAAAAAAATGGGATCCGTCACCTCAGTTTTTACACAATCAGAGACGTATCCGTCGCACCAGGCACAAAGTGGATTGTCTTAAACCTTATCTCATGATTGTTACAATCAAAAGATACTCCGAGTGTATCAATGCACAATAAAGAATTCCATAAGCTTTTTTAGGATAAAACCCAAAACTTTATTAGGCAATCAAACATATAAATATTAAAATAAACAGGGAGACACACCTTGTTGAAGGACAGAAATATGCCACCGTTTTGAACACGCATCGGTATTTTCAGTCAGATAAAGCACAAGTATTGCAAATCGTTATTATTATTCTTTCATGTGTCAAACTATTAGTAGCAAGATATCATTATTTTAACCAAAATTATCAAGACATGAACATTGCAGACAGCAATTCCACCCTTCGTTATTGCTATTCTGGCATAATAAGCCTATATTCATATAGGTGCCTTGCCGTCAGCATGCTCAAGCCCTGTGCATACTATGCTCCACAATATGGATGTGTGTCAATAGCCGCATATACATACAATGCACCTATAGGCTCATAACAATCCCACAGATTGAACAAAATAGGTAAGTATATTATATTATATTTGGCCCATAAAAATAGATGAAATCAGGGCTTTTGTCTGTAAAGAGTATACATATACCGCCAATATCATAATCAAACTATATATTGTCATCACCATAAGACATGTGGGCAGACACATATATTATGAAAAGTAATTAACAGTCTTGACACACATCCAAGTTGTTCAATCATTCACAGATGAAAACGCTGCAATGTGCACAGTCAGAAGCACAAGTGGCAATGCTCTGAATAAAGGTGTTCATCTAGAAATGCACAGCATCACTATCGTATTCCACCACAGTGAGTGTGATTTGTTAATCACCAAGTGTGCAGGTATAGTTTGACACATGAAAGAATAATAATAACGATTTGCAATACTTGTGCTTTATCTGACTGAAAATACCGATGCGTGTTCAAAACGGTGGCATATTTCTGTCCTTCAACAAGGTGTGTCTCCCTGTTTATTTTAATATTTATATGTTTGATTGCCTAATAAAGTTTTGGGTTTTATCCTAAAAAAGCTTATGGAATTCTTTATTGTGCATTGATACACTCGGAGTATCTTTTGATTGTAACAATCATGAGATAAGGCTGAGGGGCACTTTGCACACTGCGACATCGCAGGTGCGATGTCGGTGGGGTCAAATTGAAAGTGACGCACATCCGGCATCGCATGCGACATCGCAGTGTGTAAAGCCTGGATGATACGATTAACGAGCGCAAAAGCGTCGTAATCGTATCATCGGTGCAGCGTCGGCGTAATCCATAATTACGCTGACGCGACGGTCCGATGTTGTTCCTCGCTCCTGCGGCAGCACACCACACATCGCTGTGTGTGAAGCCGCAGGAGCGAGGAACATCTCCTACCGGCGTCACCGCGGCTTCCGTAGGATATGCGGAAGGAAGGAGGTGGGCAGGATGTTTACATCCCACTCATCTCCGCCCCTCCGCTCCGATTGGCCGCCTGCCGTGTGACGTCGCAGAGACGCCGCACGACCCGCCCCCTTAACAAGGAGGCGGGTCGCCGGCCACAGGGACGTCGCACGGCAGATGAGTGTGTGTGTGAAGCTGGCGTAGCGATAATTTTCGCTACGCCAGCTATCACCACATATCGCTGCTGCGACGGGGGCGGGGACTATCGCACTCGGCATCGCAGCATCGGCCTGCGATGTCGCAGTGTGCAAAGTGCCCCTTAGATTGTGTAAGTGGAGTGATGCTCCTTGATGTAAAGGTCCAGTCACACTAAACAACTTACCAGCGATCCCAACAACGATAGGGATCGCTGGTAAGTTGCTAGGAGGTTGCTGGTGAGATGTCACACTAAGCGACGCTCCAGCGATCCCACCAGCAACCTGACCTGGCAGGGATCGCTGGAGCGTCGCTACACGAGTTGCTGGTGAGCTCACCAGCAACCAGTGACCAGCCCCCAGCGCCGCGTGGAAGATGCTGCGCTTGGTAACTAAGGTAAATATCGGGTAACCAACCCGATATTTACCTTGGTTATCAGCGCACTCAGCTACACGTGCAGAGAGCAGGGAGCAGCGCACACTGAGCGCTGGCTCCCTGCTCTCCTAGTTACAGCACACATCGGGTTAATTACCCGATGTGTGCTGCAGCTAAATGTGCACAGAGCAGGGAGCAGCGCACAATGCTTAGCGCTGGCTCCCTGCTCTCCTAGCTACAGTACACATCGGGTTAATTAACCCGATGTGTCCTGCAGCTACATGTGCACAGAGCAGGGAGCAGCGCACAATGCTTAGTGCTGGCTCTCTGCTCTCCTAGCTACAGCACACATCGGGTTAATTAACCCGATGTGTCCTGCAGCTACATGTGCACAGAGCAGGAGCCGGCAGCACAGGCAGTGAGAGCGGCGGAGGCTGGTAACAAAGGTAAATATCGGCTTCTTGGTTACCCGATGTTTACATTGGTTACCAGCCTCCGCAGAAGCCGGCTCCTGCTGCCTGCACATTTAGTTGTTGCTGTCTCGCTGTCATACACAGTGATGTGTGCTTCACAGCAGGAGAGCAACAACTAAAAAATGGCCCAGGACATTCAGCAACAACCAACGACCTCACAGCAGGGGCCAGGTTGTTGCTGGATGTCACACACAGCAACATCGCTAGCAACGTCACAAAAGTTGTTCGTTAGCAGCGATGTTGCTAGCGATGTTGCTTAGTGTGACGGGGCCTTTAGTTGGGACAAGTTTGCTAATTAATAAACTGGATTGTGTCCGATTGCAAAAAACTGACACATCCGGTTTTTGCTCTGCGGCACAATACGGCGCTCTGCAGAAAAATGCAACGGGTTTTTTTTTTGCCGCCGGTTGCATTTTTTCCCGCATAGACTTGCATTAGCGCCGTATTGTGCCGCATGGCCTTGCATTGTGACCGTTTTTTGCCGGATGTGGCATATTTAGCCGATGCGTCGCCAGATGGAACGTTGCCTGGCACTTTTTTGTGTGGCGAAAAAAACGCATTTACAATGCATGCCTGTGGACGCCGGATGCGTTTTTTTTGCACTGCGCATGCTCAGTATCAAGCCGCATCCGTGAGAAACCGGAAGGGCCGCATGGAAAAACTTATGTAACGGATCCGTTTTTTCACCGCATCCGTTGCATAGGTTTTTGAGCTGGATTGAGCCGCACTGCTCAAACCGGCGCAGTGCAAAAAAACGCATCCGGCGTCCATAGGTCCGGGGAGGAGAAACCACCCCTCTTGATTTCCCCTCCTCCCCGAATCTAAGGTATTTGCAATGCAAAGTGATCGCAGCCACCGGGGCCGCGATCTCGCCATGACATACTGGATACGTCATGGGTCCTTAAGTACCAAGGAGCCATGACGTACCCAGTACGTCATAGGTCGCTTAGGGGTTAATGTGCCTTCCCGCACACACACACACATATACACACACACACACACACACCATTCTTCTCACCTGTCCCGCGCTCCCTCGGCTGCCTCATCTCTGCTTCGTGCGGCTCCCCAGGCCCGTGCCCCTGTAGCATCGCGGCCGGTGCAGGGGTCGCAGCCACTGTCAGTGACTTATGTCAGATGATTGTTTTGCCGGCGCGAGAGCGCAGAGTCCGTGACTCAGATATCAGCGCCGCCGGCAAAACACTCATCTAACAAAGCGCAGACAGTGACTGCGGCCCCTGCACCGGCCGCGATGCTACAGGGGCACGGGCCTGGGGGCCGCGTGTTTGAGACCGCTGATTTACACGATCACATCTAGTGACGGGACAGACAGCACGACACAGAACACATTACTCACCGCTCCGCTCCAGCAGGGGTCCACACCTCGCGCCACCAGAACTCCCGTCCTCTCTGCCCCCAGGGCGGCCGATCTTCCTCATTTCTTTCTCCATAACGCTGTCTGGAAATCCCCTCTCCATCATATTACTCCTCCGATCCACGAACGATAAATTCTCCGATGAACGAACGATAACTCCTCAGATCCAAGAACGTAACTGCACAACACCGACTTCTCCTCGCTCCAACTACAACCCACAAGGGCCTATCAGTCAGCTCGGCCTTTATATAGGACCTGCGGTTCGCGCCAACGGTGACCTCCAATCAGAAGCTGTTTGGCGAATGTCCCTGAACACGTCATGGGCCTGACAACAGGTTTAAAAAAAGGTCATAGAAAGTTCACAGCGTTAAAGGGGCCTCGCTGCAGCGAGTGTAATATGCAATATCTAGCTGTCTATTATCTATCTATCATCTATCTATCTATCTATCCCTCTTTTATCTATTATCTATCCCTCTATCTATCTATCATCTATCTATTATCTATCTTTCATCTATCTATTATCTATCTATCTATTAGATATCCCTCTATCTATCCCTCTATCTATCTATCTCTCTATCTATTATCTATCTTTCATCTATCTTTCTATTATCTATCTATCTATTAGATATCCCTCTATCTATCCCTCTATCTATCTATCTCTCTATCTATTATCTATCTTTCATCTATCTATCTATTATCTATCTATCTATCCCTCTATCTATCTACCTATCTATCTACCCCTCTATCTGTCTTTTGGTTTTTTAATGTTGAATTAATAAAATTATGTATTTTATCATTGTCTATAGCTATTCTGTGTGAATCGGGTTGTTTTTTTTAGATACATAATAGAAAACAGATAATAGAGAGATAGATAACAGAAAGAACATATAGAATAGATAATAAGAAAGAACATATAGAATAGATAGAAATAAATAACAGAATAGCTTAATAGCTTAAGGGATAGCTATTTTGGCCAGCTGGTTTTTTTTTTGTTTTTTTTTGTAATTTAGTTAAAAAAATGACGTGGGGTCCCCCCCATTTTTCATGTCCAGCATGATTCGGGGAGGAGGGGAAATCAAGAGGGGTGGTTTCTCCTCCCCGGACCTATGGACGCCGGATGCGTTTTTTTGCACTGCGCCGGTTTGAGCAGTGCGGCTCAATCCAGCTCAAAAACCTATGCAACGGATGCGGTGAAAAAACGGATCCGTTACATAAGTTTTTCCATGCGGCCCTTCCGGTTTCTCACGGATGCGGCTTGATACTGAGCATGCGCAGTGCAAAAAAAACGCATCCGGCGTCCACAGGCATGCATTGTAAATGCGTTTTTTTCGCCACACAAAAAAGTGCCAGGCAACGTTCCATCTGGCGACGCATCGGCTAAATATGCCACATCCGGCAAAAAACGGTCACAATGCAAGGCCATGCGGCACAATACGGCGCTAATGCAAGTCTATGCGGGAAAAAATGCAACCGGCGGCAAAAAAAAAACCCGTTGCATTTTTCTGCAGAGCGCCGTATTGTGCCGCAGAGCAAAAACCGGATGTGTCAGTTTTTTGCAATCGGACACAATCCAGTTTATTAATTAGCAAACTTGTCCCAACTAAAGGCCCCGTCACACTAAGCAACATCGCTAGCAACATCGCTGCTAACGAACAACTTTTGTGACGTTGCTAGCGATGTTGCTGTGTGTGACATCCAGCAACAACCTGGCCCCTGCTGTGAGGTCGTTGGTTGTTGCTGAATGTCCTGGGCCATTTTTTAGTTGTTGCTCTCCTGCTGTGAAGCACACATCACTGTGTATGACAGCGAGACAGCAACAACTAAATGTGCAGGCAGCAGGAGCCGGCTTCTGCGGAGGCTGGTAACCAATGTAAACATCGGGTAACCAAGAAGCCGATATTTACCTTTGTTACCAGCCTCCGCCGCTCTCACTGCCTGTGCTGCCGGCTCCTGCTCTGTGCACATGTAGCTGCAGGACACATCGGGTTAATTAACCCGATGTGTGCTGTAGCTAGGAGAGCAGAGAGCCAGCACTAAGCATTGTGCGCTGCTCCCTGCTCTGTGCACATGTAGCTGCAGGACACATCGGGTTAATTAACCCGATGTGTACTGTAGCTAGGAGAGCAGGGAGCCAGCGCTAAGCATTGTGCGCTGCTCCCTGCTCTGTGCACATTTAGCTGCAGCACACATCGGGTAATTAACCCGATGTGTGCTGTAACTAGGAGAGCAGGGAGCCAGCGCTCAGTGTGCGCTGCTCCCTGCTCTCTGCACGTGTAGCTGAGTGCGCTGATAACCAAGGTAAATATCGGGTTGGTTACCCGATATTTACCTTAGTTACCAAGCGCAGCATCTTCCACGCGGCGCTGGGGGCTGGTCACTGGTTGCTGGTGAGCTCACCAGCAACTCGTGTAGCGACGCTCCAGCGATCCCTGCCAGGTCAGGTTGCTGGTGGGATCGCTGGAGCGTCGCTTAGTGTGACATCTCACCAGCAACCTCCTAGCAACTTACCAGCGATCCCTATCGTTGTTGGGATCGCTGGTAAGTTGTTTAGTGTGACTGGACCTTTACATCAAGGAGCATCACTCCACTTACACAATCTAAGGGGCACTTTGCACACTGCGACATCGCAGGCCGATGCTGCGATGCCGAGTGCGATAGTCCCCGCCCCCGTCGCAGCAGCGATATGTGGTGATAGCTGGCGTAGCGAAAATTATCGCTACGCCAGCTTCACACACACACTCATCTGCCGTGCGACGTCCCTGTGGCCGGCGACCCGCCTCCTTGTTAAGGGGGCGGGTCGTGCGGCGTCTCTGCGACGTCACACGGCAGGCGGCCAATCGGAGCGGAGGGGCGGAGATGAGTGGGATGTAAACATACTGCCCACCTCCTTCCTTCCGCATATCCTACGGAAGCCGCGGTGACGCCGGTAGGAGATGTTCCTCGCTCCTGCGGCTTCACACACAGCGATGTGTGGTGTGCTGCCGCAGGAGCGAGGAACAACATCGGACCGTCGCGTCAGCGTAATTATGGATTACGCCGACGCTGCACCGATGATACGATTACGACGCTTTTGCGCTCGTTAATCGTATCATCCAGGCTTTACACACTGCGATGTCGCATGCGATGCCGGATGTGCGTCACTTTCAATTTGACCCCACCGACATCGCACCTGCGATGTCGCAGTGTGCAAAGTGCCCCTCAGCCTTATCTCATGATTGTTACAATCAAAAGATACTCCGAGTGTATCAATGCACAATAAAGAATTCCATAAGCTTTTTTAGGATAAAACCCAATAATAATAACGATTTGCAATACTTGTGCTTTATCTGACTGAAAATACCGATGCGTGTTCAAAACGGTGGCATATTTCTGTCCTTCAACAAGGTGTGTCTCCCTGTTTATTTTAATATTTATATGTTTGATTGCCTAATAAAGTTTTGGGTTTTATCCTAAAAAAGCTTATGGAATTCTTTATTGTGCATTGATACACTCGGAGTATCTTTTGATTGTAACAATCATGAGATAAGGTTTAAGACAATCCACTTTGTGCCTGGTGCGACGGATACGTCTCTGATTGTGTAAAAACTGAGGTGACGGATCCCATTTTTTTTTTCTTTGTTTTTAGGCTGAGAGAGAGAGACCCCACCATCCCCGCACATACACCGGCACTCCCCCCACCCACCATCCCCGCACATACACCGGCACTCCCCCCACCCACCATCCCCGCACATACACCGGCACTCCCCCCACCCACCATCCCCGCACATACACCGGCACTCCCCCCACCCACCATCCCCCCACATACACCGGCACTCCCCCCACCCACCATCCCCGCACATACACCGGCACTCCCCCCACCCACCATCCCCACACATACACCGACACGCACCATCACTGCACATACACCGGCACTCCCCCCACCCACCATCCCCGCACATACACCGGCACTCCCCCCACCCACCATCCCCACACATACACCGACACGCACCATCACTGCACATACACCGGCACTCCCCCCACCCACCATCCCCGCACATACACCGGGACTCCTGCACGCACCATCCCTGCACATACACCGGCACTCCTGCACGCACCATCTCCGCACATACACCGGCACTCCTGCACGCACCATCACCGCACATACACCGG
This sequence comes from Anomaloglossus baeobatrachus, assembly GCF_048569485.1. Taxonomy (NCBI): domain Eukaryota; kingdom Metazoa; phylum Chordata; class Amphibia; order Anura; family Aromobatidae; genus Anomaloglossus; species Anomaloglossus baeobatrachus. Next base: position 43,700 of record NW_027445224.1, read on the forward strand.
CACTCCCGCACGCACCATCACCGCACATACAGCGGCACTCCTGCACGCACCATCACTACACATACACCGGCACTCCCCCCACGCACCATCACCGCACATACACCGGCACTCCCCCCACGCACCATCACTGCACATACACCGGCACTCCCGCACGCACCATCACCGCACATACAGTGGCACTCCTGCACGCACCATCACTACAGATACACCGGCACTCCCCCCACTCACCATCACCGCACATACACCGGCACTCCCCCAACGCACCATCACCGTACATACACCGGCACTCCCGCACGCACCATCACTACACATACACCGGCACTCCCGCACGCACCATCACTACACATACACCGGCACTCCCGCACGCACCATCACTACACATTCACCGGCACTCCCGCACGCACCATCACCGCACATACACCGGCACCCCCCCACGCACCATCACCGCAAATACACCGGCACTCCTGCACGCACCATCACTGCACATACACCGGCACTCCCACACCCACCATCCCCGCACATACACCGGCACTCCCGCACGCACTGTCACTACACGTACACTGGCCCTCCCGCACGCACCATCACTGCAAATACTCCGGCACTCCCGCACGCACCATCACTGTACATACACCGGCACTCCCGCACGCACCATGACCGCACATACACCGGCACTCCTGCACGCACCATCACTACACATACACCGGCACTCCCTCACGCACCATCATTGCAAATACACCGGCACTCCCGGGGGAGTTAAAGGGGTTAACCAGAAGCACAATGTTATTAAAGATAATTTGTCTAATAGAGTAGATCTTACAGTATATGTAATGTGCAACTTTTACCTATTGTAGATTAAGGTGTCAGATCTGCTTTAGAATAGAATTTTGTTGCTTTAAAATATTCTAATTTAAAATAAATACTACCAAGTTTGCATTAAGAATATTTTATATTTTTTCTGTTTATAATTATTGTTTATAAAACAATGTGATCGGCAGTGCTGAATGGGTGTGGATGGGGAGTGGTTATGGGCGTGACTAGTTGTGAAATGGGTATGGTTAGGGGAGTGGCCTAAAATCGCCGTGGCGCACACATAGCGTGACACACAGTTTGGCCCTCTTTCCTTTCTTGGAAAGTTTGGAGGTATGTGTCTGTCCTCAGAAATAAAAATGGACCCCAAAATGTGTTGTGTAATTTCTGCCAATACCCTTGTGAAAATGAGAAAATTGGAACTAAAGCAAAATTTGTATGTCAATGTGTGTTTTTATTTTCACGGCTCAATGTTATAAAACTTTGTGAAGCATCTGGGGATTTATGGTGCGCACCACGTATCTAGATGAATTCCTTGAGGGGTTTAGTTTCCAAAATGGGGTCACTTGTGGGAGTCTTCACTGTTTGCACATCAGGGGCTCTACAAATGCAGCATGCTCTCTGGAATAGATAGCAAATTCCGCTCCATCCCTTCCAGACCCCACCTTGCGCTCGCACATCGTTTTTCCACTAAATATGCAGTATCAACATACTCAGGAGAAATAGGACAGAATTCTATGCTCCATATTATTTCTCCTGTAACCCTTGTGAAATGGAACAATTTTTTGCTAAATAAACACATTTTTGTGCGAAAAATTAAAATGTTAATTTAATGTTCAAAATTGCTTTAATTAGTGTGAAGCATCTAAAGGGTAAATAAGCTTCTTGGATTTGGTTTTGACTACTTTGAGGGGTGCAGTTTTTTAAAGCTGTCACGTTTAAGTATTTTCTGTCACATTGGCCCCTTAAAGTCACTCCAAATGTGAAGTGGTCCCTAAACAAAAAATTAGTTTGAGAAACTTTTAACCCATCTAGATTACTGAGAAGCAAATTGTTCCAAAACTGCTGCTGTTGTAAAGCAGATGTAAATGATGCTTATGACCTCACTGAGGAGAAGATGGAGAAATCTGACCGCCCTCGGATGGCAATGTGTCCCTCGCACCATAGACCTGAATGAGTCTTATCCGATTGAATGGCAAATTGTAGCCGGCACCAAGAGGTTCTGTCAGTAAAACAACAAATTGGGCCTCAGCACTGGCCCTCTGAAAAACGTTGGGCCGAGTGCTATTCAATAAAAAATCCGCTAGCACTCGTCCAGCTAATCCGGTGGCGTGAGCCCTTCCATCCAATATTGCAGTGTCTCAGCAACTTCAGGTTGGGCGACGTAAAACAGGAACAGAAATGTAAATGAGGCCGAATGTAAAGATTGTATCTCATCAATATCTATGTCCACTTTAATTTTTAGGTATGAAGAAGAAAATAAAAGCCGGAAAAGATGGCGAGAGCAGACAGGAGGTAAGAAATCAATAAATAGCAACCAATGTATTTGTGTAAAAGGGGTTGTCTGTATAGATAGTCTGGCCGTATGTGAGTGATGATGTGACTGTGCATGTTGTCACCATTTCCAGGTTCCTCAAGTCGTTCCTTGCTGACTAGTCTCATCTGCCTTATCTCAATTCTCTTGTGATTGGTAGCCGGGGGTGAGGGACATAGTCCAGCACCCGCCTGACACGCTACAGAAAAGGGGTTTGCAGTGTGTGTTTGGGTTGGTGCTGTGGTGCGATACCTGAGTAACCGGGTACTTCTGGGCTGTCAGTCCGCTGCTGCTGCTGCTCCAAGGAACATGCTGCAGATTCACTCCCATAAGAATAAAGTCCACACTTGGGCCAGCTATAAAACACTTTGTCTTTACTGTCACCAGTGTCTTGGAAACACCAATCTTCCCCATAGGAGAGGCACACATATTTCACAGGCATTGTTTCACAGTTCAACATGGCTCTCCCCATCACGGCTGTTCTCAGGGTCTCACCGGCATGAGAGTTTCTTCTCTACACTTCACTGTTCTCTGAAAGGCTATCTTCTACCGGGTTGCATCCGAGGATCCCAATCCTGCAGTGACGGTGACTGTCTGAAGACTAAGAGGTACTTTGCACGTTGCGACAACGCTACTGCGATATCGGTGGGGTCAAAACAAAAGTGACGCACATCCGGTAGCGACGTCGCAACGTGTAAATACTAGGAGCGGAGATGAACGAGCGTGAAACAGTCAAAAATCGCTGATCTGTGTCACGTCGTTCATTTCCATAATGTCGGTGCGTCCGCAGGTAAGATGTTGTTTGTCATTCCTGCAGCGCCACACATCGCTGTGTGTGAAGCTGCAGGACCAACAAACATCTCCTTACCTGCATCTGCCGTCCACCGGCTATGCGGAAGGAAGGAGGTGGGCGGGATGTTTACATCCTGCTCATCTCTGCCCCTCCGCTTTGATTGGCCGGCCGCTTTGTGACGTCGCTGTGACGCCTAAAGCACCTCCCCCTTAAAGGAGGGTTTCCTCGGCAGTCACAGCGACGTCGCCGACCAGGTATGTGAGTGTAAAGCTGCCGTAGCGATAATGTTCGTTACGGCAGCTCGCACTACATATCACAGGTGCGACGGGGGCGGGTACTATCGCGCTCGGCATCGCTATCATTAGCTAGCGATGTCGCAGCGTGCAAAGTACCCCTAAGGTCCTTACAATAACCGCACTATTCACTTTATCCTTCTTGGCGCTATTCTAGTTCACGCTCTACTTCCAGGCTACCTCTCTGTAACATAATGCTTCAGTTCACCAGCTTCTGATTTCCTCCTGCCCAATGCTTCTGCCTGTTTCTCTACCGCTGCACCACTCAGCTGCTTCTTCACACCATCTCTGGCACTATCTGACTAAGGCTATGTCCGCATGTTGCATTATTTTCTTATGTATTGGTTGCGTTTTAAACTGCATTGTGTTATTTGACAAACTGCATGCGTTTTGCTTCCCCAGCAAAGGCTATGAGAAATCAGAATTTCCATCTGCACGTTGCATTCTTTTTGTCAGCGTTTATTTTGACATATATTTCTCAAAATCTTTGACCAAAAAAAGCAGCATGTTCATTCTTTTTGCGTTTTGGTCATGTTTTGTCACCCATTGAAATGAATAAGGTATGTCCAAAATGCAACCAAAATGTTAGCTGTGCGTTTCCACTGCTTTTTGGTTGCATTTTGTATGCATTTTTTGTCAACAAAAACGCAGGTCACCAACTTTTCTCCATTCTCTCTCTGTCTCTCTCTGTCTCTCTCCGCTTCATACTCACCATTTACTGGCGTAGGTGTCACGCTACTCCTGCAGCGCCTTTCCTCTGCTTCTGAAAGTGCCGACCGCTCATTAGGCTCATTTCATATTGACTGCTTCCCCGCCCACCGACGCCTATGATGGGGCGCGTCTGACTGCAACCAAATGCTGAGTGTCAGCTGTCTGACTACAACCAATCACAGATGCCGGTGGGCGGGTCTATATCATATAGTAAAATAAATAAATAATTAAAAAACAAACAAACAATAAATGGCGTGTGGTCCCTCTCCATTTTGAAACCCAACCAAGATAAAACCTCACAGATGAGGGATGGTATTCTCAGGCTGGGAGACCCACGTTATTGGGAGCCCCCTAGCCTAAAAATATCAGCCAACCGGAATTGCCGCATCCGTTAGATGTGACAGTCCCAGCACTTTACCCAGATCATCCTGATTGCCCTGGTGCGGTGGCAATCCGGGTAATAAGGAGTTAATGGAAGCCCATGGAAGCCTCTAAGTCCTAGATTAGTCATGGCAGGCGTCTATGAGACTCCCCCTCATCACTAATTTGTAAGTGAAAGTAAATAAACACTAACACAGAAAAATCCTTTATTTCAAATAAAAGACAAAAAAGCTGTTGCACAGCTTCTAGCTTCCCAGTTGCAGAACAAAGTTCACAGAGCAGATTACATGGGATAACAAGCTCTTTACTTCTGAGAGAACATGAGGTAATGATTTGCACAGTCATACAGCATTGCATCAGGAAGTGAAAAACGAAACCAGGAAGAAAAGAAAAGACTTTTTACAATACAGTGAGTAAGGAAACTTTACACAACATCGCCATCTACCGTTAGATCAGCATAAAGTCCTCCGTCACACATATACAAAGAAGTCCTCATCTGTTGCATATACCAACAAAAGCACTCTCTTTCATCACTTTATTAACCTTCCAACCTTCCCACCAGGTCGGACATAATCCACACAAGGTCCCACGACGCTTCCAGCACTGCTAAATCTGACCCTCACAGCGAGCGCCATAGAACAAAACTGCCCGCTGTGAGGTTCAGGCCGCAACTGAAGTGAGTAGCGCTATCAGCAGTGACGTCACTCAGGTTAGCTGCTGCCACAGCTGGAGTCCTCCATCTGTGACAGCATATCACCCGAGTGACTGAAGTGAGCTACGCAATCAGCGGTGCTGTCACTCAGGTGATTTCCGGTCACAGCAGGAGTCCTCCACCACTCCTCTATTTTTCAGAACCAGCCAAGGTACAGCACACAGCTGAGGGTTGCAGCCCGCAGCTTCTGCTGTTCCTGTGCTAGATAAGAAAAATAGGGGGGCCCCAATTCAATTTTTTTTACCCCAAAAAATAAAAAAAACAGCTGGAAAAGCTAGCTGTCACTCTTTCGAGCTATTCTGTTATTTCTTTCTATCTATTCTATATATTCTTTCTTATTGTCTATTCTATATATTCTTTCTATCTAACTATTATTTTTATTTTTTTCTATCTCTTCTATCTATCAATTATCCTAATCTATCATATTTTATTTCTCCTTTAAAAAACTCACCCTGTCAAAAACGCATCCAAAATGCTTGCGTTTTGGATGCATTTTTTTTTGTCAAGCGCAGTGTTTGCAATTGTCAAAGTCTGCCAGAGGGTGCAATTTTTTTTGTCAAATCAAGAACGCAAGTTGCACACATACCCTTACTAACTCGGGAACTCCCAACCCCTATGCTATGAGGCCTGCTACACCAAAACTCCTAGTCCTGCATCTCTTGTGCAAGACTCCCTCCTAGCAAATAGGGAGCCCAATGCCACCTTGTCACAGCGACAGAATTGTGGCACAACTCACATAAAACTTACACAATATACATTGGCAATGCAGCGCACGATGTCTTCAGGGGAGTACTGACCATGGGTAACCCTCTTATATCCCTCCCCTCTTTAACCTTGGTCATTCCCGACCAACTGGGCATCTGAAAAACATAAAAGCATGCACACATTCTACACTTAAAACAGTATCAAAACATTTCTTGATTTAAACATGAGGACTGTGGCCAACAACAGTACCCCACTCAGTCCAAGGAAGCAGTCTCTTTGTTTGGGACTTTGATTACCCACAAAATTGTTTTGTCATTATCTCCCACCAACTGCAAAGTGGGGGGCATATTTCTTTAAGAAAAATTCATCCACAAAGTTCTGGGGGCACAAACTGAAAAACACTGTCCTGTTTCCTGACCTGGCCAGCACATCGGGTCATCCGTTTCACTTTTCCCTCCTCCATGCTGCACAGGATAGGGCTCAGTCTCTCAGGGGCCATGGACTTTTCCCCCCATGGACTTTGTCCTGAAACAGGACAGGACTAAGTCCAGGGGGCAACGTCCATAAACAGGACATGATTAGTCCACAGGGGCAAAATGGGCCAAGTCCATGAGAGCTGCAAGGGACTCCTGGGCCGAAGTCACAGTCTTCCTCCTGCCCCAAGGGCTGGCAGAGTTCCCAAATCCAGCAGGGGGGCGCAACATGTGCCGAGCTTGGATTGGGGGGAAACAAAAAAACACACAGTTCAGACCACGAGGGGTATTACAACATCCCTCCACAATAATCAAAAGCAAAAACCTGGCCTTGTCCGGCCGCGAGGGTTATCATATTATCCCTTGGCTCACACAGGGCAACATCTCAGCCCAACAGAGGCTCATGGCCTTTAAAGGGGTTATCCGGCTTAATTTGCTTTTTTTTTATTATTTCCCTATGGGGCTACATTGGGGCAGGTAAGTAGATAGAGACCACTTACCTGCCCTGCTGTCAGCCCCTCTCCCCCGGCTCAGAGCGGTCATGTGACCGCTCCTGCCGCGATTTTGCTGCTTCCGGTCATTTCATGTCTACATGGGCAGGGCCATGTTGACATGCAAATGTGGAAACAGCATGTCGCCTCCTTGCTGGGCTGTACAGTGCGATGAGCCCCGCCCCCCTTCCCTGCACCCTCCCACACATTCCCCCGCACCTCCCCCTGCACTGCTGTGGGGGTCCGTGACCTGGCGGCGGGGCCTGGCGGCAGCTGCCATGGTGTCAGCTCCAGCACCGGCCCCCCTGCTCAGGATCACACATTCAAATATACCGGCATCACAGATCACAGATGCCGGTACATTTGAAAGTGCTGATGAGAAGCAGCGCAGCGCTGCTTCTCATCTTGCACGCTGTCTGAACTCTCTTCAGCACAGCGGTGAAGTCACCACTGTGCTGATATGTCTAGAGCACAGACAGCGCGCGAACGTGCAGGAGCGGCGGGGACCGATGACGGGTGAGTATGTACTCCCTATGGGGTGGTGTGTGTGTGTGTGTGTGTGTGTGTATGCGGTGCACAGCCCGATGTGTGTGTGTGTGTGTGTATGTATGTTTGTGTATGCGGTGCACAGCCCGATGTGTGTGTATGCGGTGCAGAGCCTGATGTGGTGAGGGGTGCAGAGCCCGATGTGGTGTGGGGTGCAGAGCCCGATGTGGGGCTGTTATTTGCAATGCTGTAGTGTAGTGCGCTGCCCTGTAGTGCCCTGCCCTGTAGTGCCCTGCCGTGCAGTGCGCTGCCGTGCAGTGCGCTGCCGTGTAGTGTGCTGCCCTGTAGTGCGCAGCCCTGTAGTGTCCTGTAGTGTCCTGCCCTGTAGTGCTCTGTAGTGTCCTGCCCTGTAGTGTCCTGTAGTGTCCTGCCCTGTAGTGTCCTGTAGTGATCTGCCGTGTAGTGTGCTGCCCTGTAGTGTCCTGTCCTGTAGTGTCCTGTAGTGCGCTGCCCTGCAGTGTCCTGCCCTGTAATGTGCTGCCCTGTAGTGTCCTGTCCTGTAGTGTCCTGTACTGTGCTGCCCTGTAGTGTCCTGTAATGTGCTGCCCTGTAGTGTCCTGTCCTGTAGTGTCCTGTAATGTGCTGCCCTGTAGTGTCCTGCCCTGTAGTGCCCTGTAGTGTGCTGCCCTGTAGTGTCCTGTAATGTGCTGCCCTGTAGTGTCCTGTCCTGTAGTGTCCTGTAATGTGCTGCCCTGTAGTGATCTGTCCTGTAGTGTCCTGTAATGTGCTGCCCTGTAGTGTACTGTAATGTGCTGCCCTGTAGTGTCCTGTCCTGTAATGTGCTGCTCTGTAGTGCCCTGTAGTGTGCTGCCCTGTAGTGTCCTGTAATGTGCTGCCCTGTAGTGTCCTGTCCTGTAGTGTCCTGGAATGTGCTGCCCTGTAGTGATCTGCCCTGTAGAGTCCTGCCCTGTAGTGCCCTGTAGTGTGCTGCCCTGTAGTGTCCTGTAGTGTCCTGCCCTGTAGTGTCCTGTCCTGTAGTGTCCTGTAATGTGCTGCCCTTTTGTCTCCTGCCCTGTAGTGCCCTGTAGTGTCCTGTCCTGTAGTGTTCTGTAATGTGCTGCCCTGTAGTGTCCTGTCCTGTAGTGTCCTGTAATGTGCTGCCCTGTAGTGTCCTGTAGTGTCCTGTAATGTGCTGCACTGCAGTGTCCTGCCCTGTAGTGTCCTGCCGTGTAGTGATGAGAGGTCAGTGCTGGGGCAGAATATACTGACAGGGAATGTGTGTGCAGGGGGCGGACAGAGGGTGCGGCTGGACACTGGGGTGGGGCTGGACACTGAGGCCGGGCGGTGCCAGCTGTGACTGGGAGGTTTTGCACAGGAAGTGGTCATGTTTGCTGGAGCTGAATGTAAACAAGAAGCTGCACAGAATAAAGAGATAATTCAAGAGGAACAAAAGTTAGAAAACAAAAAATAACAATGTAGGGGTGATTAATATGACAATACAGCACAGATTAGCTTAAACTCAAACATTTTTGTTATGTCGGACAACCCCTTTAACTTTTTCTCACAGGAGGGCAGTCGGGAACTGGCCTCCCCGTCCACAAACTGGCAATTTTTCAATTGTCCTCAGCCACTTCCAGCCTTCTTCTTTTCTGAGGTCAACCTCTTTTTACATGCATCAATTGTATTTGGGGACATCGGGCGTCGCCATATCCATGGGTTTCTCATCCGGTCGGCTCCATCCGGGTGCTCCTGCTTCCCCCGGGGTCCTCTCCAAGTACATTTGGTAGACTTTGTCTCCGGTGATGATCACCGAGGGGGCTGCTGCAGCCACTGCAAGGGATGGCGGATGTTCTGCCTGTTTCCGCGCCGGTCATTGGGTTGTCTGGTGCTCCCTCTGTTCTCTCAGGCCCGCCGGAGCCGCTGATCTAGTTGGCTCAGCAGCTACTGCTCTCTGTCGTTTCTCCATGCGCTCCGCCTCGGCCTCCGCAGGCTGTGTCACCCCGACCATGCACCATCCCTTTCGGCATTGCAGCTTTATAAAGGTGACCCTCTCTCCCACATAGAGGGTCCGCAGCCAGGAAAGGAGAGACGGCCTGGTCACCATGGCCCGGTTGACGTAGACCTGGTGACAGGTATACTCCTCCTCGATAAAGCCGTAGCCTTTGGTCCTAGTTGAAAGTGACTTCCCAGCCTGAGGAGCATTGGCAATCGAATTTGTGCCTTTTAGGACCGTCCTTCCAGTCCCGAGCCAATGCATCCGCCTGCATTCTCTCCCTCACAACTGCCTCCTAATCCTGCAGGGTCCAAGCTGTCACCCAGTCACTTGGGGGCAGGGCTGCTGCTGGCACCTGCTCGCGTCAGGGCTCACTGCCAGGTACGTGGCTCATGGGTCTCAGCAGCATGTCTCTCCCCCTGCAGTATTTGGGAGCGGAGGCCTCCAACGGTGCGGCACCAGGTCGGAACCAGGGCACAATCGGTCCTACCTCTTCAAGGCCTGACTCCTCCTCCGACTTCAGCTCCATTTCTTCCAGGGCTGGCATGTCTGGATCATCTGCTGGGGCCTCTGTCTTTTTCTCCGGGGCTCAACCGGCCGCAGGGGCTGCTTCCACATCTTCCGGTTCCGCCATCGTCAGCCTGGCCCAGCAGTGTATTTTTAGTTCAGTGCGGACAAGACCCAGGGCGGGGTGCGCAGTGGCACCCCAGCTGACATAGATGAGTGACTCCGCTCATGAATCTGCCGGAGTTTTGCTCACCAACTGCTCCTGGAGTCATCAGCTGGATAATCCCCGGCAGCTCTCGTGGGTCTCAGGAATTCTCCGTATCTTCCTCACACAACTTTCTTTCTCCTTGACATCTCACAAAATGGCGCCAGCCGACTTAGTGACACACGTTTTGTGTCCTGGGGCCCGCCTCTTCTGGTGCCAGTGGCCTGCTGCGTCACTTGTCCATCTCGCCAGCCGCGCCCATAGCCACGCCCCTCGCTGACACTGGAGGTCACTCACCAGTAGGCGTTTCTTCGGTGACCACACCCCTCTCACCTGGGTGCATTCTGCTCCAGGACGGACCTCATCTTCAGTGCCTCCGCTCTTTATGGCTGCCACTCCTCCGGACCGAGTATGTTTTCGCACCATTGAGCGCTGTCGCCTCCCACGATGGGCAGGGTCTCTCTCCCTCTGGTCACTCGTCACCATCTTGGGGTCCACGCTGTCGTCCGCCATCTTAATTTTCAGTCTCTTTATAACACAGTCCATTCGTGGTGCCTGTTGCAGCCGCTTCGCGTCAGGTGTTCCACAAACCGCACCAGGGATTTTTATTTATTATTATTATTATTATTTATTTATAGAGCACCATTGATTCCATGGTACTGTACATGAGAAGGGGTTACATACAGAACACATATACAAGTTACAGTAGACAGACTAGTACAAAGGGAAAAGGACCCTGCCCTTGCGGGCTTACATTCTATAGGATTTTGGGGAGGAGACAGTAGGTGCGGTGTAGGTTGGGCGGCGGCTCCGCACGTTGGTCAGGCGAATAGCTGTCACTGCTGGGTTCCTCGTCGTGGCAGGTGCTATGGCAGGCAGGATGATGAAGCGGGTCCCTGGTGGATGATGAGGCTTTTATTGGCCGTTGGCACCTAAGCGCAGGGCAGTGGCGCTGGAAAGGTTGAGCCAACACAATCTCTGCTGGTTCAGGGTGTAGTTTACTCACAACTTCAGCTGCCAGCCTGGTCACACTGGTCACTGCCATGATGGGCTCAGGTTAATCCCAGATCCGGTCATGGGTGATCACTGGCATTGTGAAAGGAGAAGGAGAGAGTGAGTGTCCTATTTCTAGGGTGTCCCCCTCAGCAGTTAGGTACCCCTGCTGAGCTCCTGCTCCAACGCTCAGAGCCCAGTAAAATCCAAGTTTTCCAGAGAGATCTTGCCATAACTATGGTCTGGACTCAACTGTGTGAGTGTGTTGCGCCTTCCTCTACCACCAGTGGAACCCACCCCCCAGGTGGCTGGCTTCAGTGATCGGGAAGTCCCATAACCGTTATGACCACCCCCTTACTTGAGATAGATACAACACCTCACTTGAGGTGCAGTACCCTGTGGCGACCTGAACCTCAGGGGTGCCACACTTCCACCACACTCTTCCCTGGAATAAAGTGTCAGCAGTGACTTCTGTGCCCCTGATTGTCTTACTAGTGCAGTGTTGCCCCCAACCCCACCGTGTGCAGTTTTCCTTATGCAATCATTTATCCCCATGTGCCTCCTTCCCCCGTGCGCTGTCTTCCTAGTGCATTGTCACACCCCTATGTGCTGTTGTCTGCCCGCCATTATGCGGCCTTCATTGTGCTTTTTCTTCCCAGTGCGAGGAGCTAAGCGTCCAGACTGGCAGACACCAGTGGCGTCACCTGTGGGGCGACGCTGATGTCCTGTATCGCTGGGTATAATGACACTTCTCATTGCTCAGGACACTGGGGGAGACGCTGCACTAGGAAAACACCCAGGGAGACAGCAGTGACAGCGCTGCACATGAAACAAGTGTCACTGGTAAATCATTGTTTCAGGGAGGGGCAGACGCTGTGGAAGTGACACTGACACTGCTCCCCCCAATGCTTTGAGTATCCCAGCATGCACTGCAGTATTCAGACAAAAAATTAGGTAAGAAAAAAAACAAAGAAGCAGTTAGGGTAGATGGGGAAACGGTAGAACATTTTTACAGCCTAGTATATTAGAAAACAGCTTATATTATGGCACTAAATGTTTCAAAATTCCATGTCTGCTGGTGCGGTTTCTCTTTAAAACAATAAACCGTGCTCTACTCACTCTCCCTGGGTCCAGCACGGACTCTGCCGTTTTTGTTTGCAGCGTTAATGACACGTTGACAACCAGTCAGTGAGCTCAGCATCTTTTCTCACTGCAGACAACAGCAGCCAGCGGCAGAGATTCAGTGCTGGACCAGGGGAGGGTGAGTAAAAAGCTAGTGGTTGTAAAAACCTCTGCATCTGGGTAAGTGGGGGTGCTCTGAAAGTAGAAAACCTTATTAAAGTGGATTCCCAAGGAATTTATAATTATACCCTATCAACAAAATAGGAAACCACTTACTAATAGTGGAAAGTCCAAAGGTTAGTGGACAATGCTTTGGAAAACCCAGACAAAGCAATTAAGGCTGAACATGCACACCCCTGCTCCACTCATTGTCTATGGCACTGGTGAAGATATCTGAGCTCTTTATTGGCGATTTCCAGCAGTCCCATAGGCAATGGGCATTTCCACTATACCTGGACCACTGACATCTTTACACAATAATTCTCTACTCACGACAGATTTAACAGGCAACGTATTTCTTCACATGTCCAGAGGTATGGTGTCCATAATGAGGGATCTAGTGTCCAATGTGGGTATGAGGCCCCTTCATTCTTTCTTTCCTGACTACCGCAGTCCCGCAGGAGCTTGGCTTGGTTCTGAGCAATTGAAGAGTTTTATTAACTCCCTTTCACCACAAACAAACTTTTATAGGCCCTTGATGCCCTTTGAGTCTCTGTGTCTGGGGGGAGAGCCTATGGAAAACACCATTGCCCTGCTGTACAAAATGTTCCAGATTGAGTTGTCTGGACAGGAAGATGATGTCCCTTTCTTCTTAAAATGGGAGGTGGATTTGGGGAGACCCCTCACGCGTGAAGAACGCTCAAAAATATTACCCTTTACCCACAAGTCGTCGCTGGATGTAGCGTCACAGGAGCGGGGCTACAAAATAGTTTCTAGGTGGTATCACTGCCCCTCCAGAATTCATTCCATGTTCCCATCTGTCTCTGAAGAATGCTGGAGATGCGCAAACGATAGAGGCTCATACATCCACATGTGGTGGTCTTGTCCTCTCCTACAATATTTTTGGATAGACGTGTTTGCCCTTCTGAATAAAGTGTCATCCACTAGGTTTGAGCCGACGCCGGTACTGGCTTATCTATCCTTAAGCAATATCTCGATCGCCAACTTCAAGAGAAGTCTGTTAAGGCATTTTTTGACGGGGGCAAGGAGATTAATCCCAAGGTACTGGAGGCAGAACAAAGTGCCCTGGCGGGCTGAACTGGTGGCCGAGATTAACCAGATCTATAGGATGGAGGAGCTGGTCGGCCAGGCGTCGGACTCGGGGGAGCGAGTGTTCAGGCTGTGGGCTGTGGGTGCCGTGGATTATGTACAGAGAGACACCAGACCTGGTAATATGGCTTCAAGCCTCAGTTGGGGGCATGAGACCTCTGTGATTGTCCATTCCATAAAACAAAAGTGCCTGGGGCTGCACACGACCCAGACGAGACATCATCTTGGTCCTTCTTTTCTTTTTCCTCTCCCCCCTACATTTCTTCTTTTCTCATCTTTCTTTCCTCCTTGTACATTTTATGTTATGTTTACATAGTTAGCCCGGATTGCCATCTCAGAGACTTTGTGCATCTACTTTGCCTCCCCTTTCTAAACGAGGCTGCATACATTTTTGCATGGGGGGTGGATTATTGGTCACCCAGTGGGCATCATCTCCAAAACAAAGCTATTACATGGGTGATGATGGTCTGACCTGAAGTGTGTAATCAAAGGAATTATTATGCAAGTAGAAAAGTGTTGTATTACTTATTACCTCCAAGATTTGAGTTATTCTACTCTATATCATATGTTGCCTATCCTATAACTTGTAAACCTGTTCTTTATTTGAATAAAATCTGCTTTACACAAAAAATATACACATATTTGCTATTGCTGCGTTCAGAAATGCCCAATCTATCAAAATATAAAATCAATTAATCTGATCGGTAAAGAGCACAGGGAGAAAAAAAATTCCAAACACCAAAAGTATGTTTTTTGGTCTCTACAACATTTCATTAAAATGCAATTACAGGCGATCAAAACTTCGCATCTACCCAAAAATAGAATAATTAATAACGTTAGTTCAAGACACAAGAAATAAGTGGTTGTTGAGGACCAGATCCCGAAAAATGAGAATGCTACAAGTCATGAAAAATGGCGCAACCCTCCCCCCCCACCACTCAGATAAAAGTAGAACTATACATGTTTGTTATCTACGAACTCGTGCTCACCTAGGGAATCATACTGTCAGGTCAATTATAACATAAAGTGAACACTGTAAGTTAAAAAAAAAACACCGAAAAGCAATTGTGCAATTGCACTTTTTTTTTTTTTGCAATTTCACCGCACTTGGATTTTTTTTCAGTCTTCCAATACAACATGGGCAGAATGGTGTTACTCAAAAGTGCAATTCGTCCCGCAAAAAAAACCAAGCCCTCATATAGCTATATTGACAAAAAAATACAAAAAGTTATGGCTCTTGGAAGTAGAGGAGGAGAAAAAAAATGGAAAACCGGCGGGTGGTGAAGGGGTTAAAGAGAGCACAGAAAATCCAAAGCAAAATTGGGATAGGCGGACACCGCTAAAGACACGGCCTTACAATTTATATATAAGGGACTGGAGGGAGGTTTAGTTCTGATGGCCATTTTATGAGCTATGAGGCTGCACACAGAAAGGTGAGCAAGATGGCACTTATAAAAATTGTTCTTCATCAAACTCTGTTCTCCCAAATGAAATGTGTTGGAGGAGAGCAGCAGAACCAGCAACATAATTACTGGAAGTGGCCCAGGACAGAAGAGTGGCTTTATTATCGGAAGGGGGCAAGTATGGGGTGGAAGGGCATTATTATAAGTGGGGGCCCAGGACAGGAGGGGGGGAGGGTATTTTAAGAGGGTGCCCAGGAGAGGGCATTATTATATGAAGGGGCCCAAGATGGAGTGTGGGGGGGGCAATATTATAAGAGGGTGCCCAGGACGGGATTCGGGGAGGCATTATTATAAGAGTATCCATGAGAGTAGGGGGCACTATTATAGGGTGGGGGACATTATTATAAGAGGGTGTCCAGGAGAGGAAGGGGCCCAGGACGGAGTGGGGGGACATTATTATCAGTGGGTGCCCAGGAGAGGATGGGGCATTATTATAGAAAGGGGCCCAGTATGGGGTTGGGGGGGTATTATTATAAGAGGGTGCCCAGGAGAGGAAGGAGCCCAGGACGGAGTGGGAGGACATTATTATGAGGGTGCCCAGGAGAGGAGGGGGCATTATTGGAAGGGCCCAGGATGGGTGACAATTACTATATGGGGGAGAATGAGGAATGTTGATTGCTTTATGAGAAGTGGGGATTTTAATCCCTTCACCCCCGGGCGATTTTTCATTTTTGTTTTTTTCTCACCTTCTGAGAGCCATAACTTTATTTTTTTTCCCCATCAGTATTGCCATAGAAGGGCTTATTTTTTTGCGGAACAGTTTGTACTTTTGAATGACCTCATTTATTTTACCATGTAGTGTACTGGAAAACAGGAAAAAAAATCCCAAATGTGGAGAAATTGTGAAAAGAAGGGAATTTTGTTACTTACCGTAAATTCCTTTTCTTCTAGCTCTTATTGGGAGACCCAGACGATTGGGTGTATAGCACTGCCTCCGGAGGCCACACAAAGCAATTACACTAAAAAGTTTAAGGCCCCTCCCCTTCTGGCTATACACCCCCAGTGGGATCACTGGCTCACCAGTTTTAGTGCAAAAGCAAGAAGGAGGAAAGCCAATAACTGGTTTAAACAAATTCACTCCGAGAAACATCGGAGAACTGAAAACCGTTCAACATGAACAACATGTGTACCCGCAAACAAACCAAAAATCCCGAAGGACAACAGGGCGGGTGCTGGGTCTCCCAATAAGAGCTAGAAGAAAAGGAATTTACGGTAAGTAACAAAATTCCCTTCTTCTTCGGCGCTCTATTGGGAGACCCAGACGATTGGGACGTCCAAAAGCTGTCCCTGGGTGGGTAAAGAAATACCTCATGTTAGAGCTGCAAGACAGCCCTCCCCTACGGGGAAGCAACTGCCGCCTGCAGGACTTTTCTACCTAGGCTGGCGTCCGCCGAAGCATAGGTATGCACCTGATAATGTTTGGTGAAAGTGTGCAGACTCGACCAGGTAGCTGCCTGGCACACCTGTTGAGCCGTAGCCTGGTGTCGCAATGCCCAGGACGCACCCACGGCTCTGGTAGAATGGGCCTTTAGCCCTGACGGAACCTGAAGCCCCGCAGAACGGTAGGCTTCAAGAATTGGTTCTTTGATCCATCGAGCCAGGGTGGCCTTAGAAGCCTGCGACCCCTTGCGCTTACCAGCGACAAGGACAAAGAGTGCATCCGAACGGCGCAGGGGCGCTGTGCGGGAAATGTAGATTCTGAGTGCTCTCACCAGATCTAACAAATGTAAATCCTTCTCATACCGATGAACTGCATGAGGACAAAACGAAGGCAAAGAGATATCCTGATTAAGATGAAAAGAGGATACCACCTTCGGGAGAAACTCCTGAATGGGGCGCAGCACTACCTTGTCCTGGTGGAAGACCAGGAAGGGAGCCTTGGATGACAGCGCTGCCAGCTCAGACACTCTCCGAAGAGATGTGATCGCTACCAGAAAAGCCACTTTCTGTGATAGCCTAGAAAGTGAAACCTCCCTCAGAGGCTCGAAGGGCGGCTTCTGGAGGGCAACTAGTACCCTGTTCAGATCCCATGGATCTAACGGTCGCTTGTACGGGGGTACGATATGACAAACCCCCTGCAGGAACGTGCGCACCTTGGAAAGTCGAGCTAGACGCTTCTGAAAAAAGACAGATAGCGCCGAGACTTGCCCTTTAAGGGAGCCGAGCGACAAACCTTTTTCTAACCCAGATTGGAGGAAAGAAAGAAGGATAGGTAATGCAAATGGCCAGGGAGACACTCCCTGAGCAGAGCACCAGGATAAGAATATCCTCCACGTTCTGTGGTAGATCTTAGCAGGCGTGGGCTTCCTAGCCTGTCTCATGGTGGCAACGACCCCTTGGGATAAGCCTGAAGACTCTAGGATCCAGGACTCAATGGCCACGCAGTCAGGTTGAGGGCCGCAGAATTCCGATGGAAAAACGGCCCTTGGGACAGTAAGTCTGGTCGGTCTGGCAGCGCCCACGGTTGGCCGACCGTGAGATGCCACAGATCCGGATACCACGCCCTCCTCGGCCAGTCTGGAGCGACGAGTATGACGCGGCTGCAGTCGGATCTGATCTTGCGTAGCACTCTGGGCAAGAGTGCCAGAGGTGGAAACACATAAGGGAGCCGGAACTGCGACCAATCTTGCACTAGGGCGTCTGCTGCTAGAGCTCTTTGATCGCGAGACCGTGCCATGAAGGTTGGGACCTTGTTGTTGTGCCGAGACGCCATTAGATCGACGTCCGGCCTTCCCCATCGGCGACAGATTTCCTGAAACACGTCCGGGTGAAGGGACCATTCCCCTGCGTCCATGCCCTGGCGACTGAGGAAGTCTGCTTCCCAGTTTTCTACGCCGGGGATGTGAACTGCGGATATGGTGGAGGCCATGGCTTCCACCCACATCATAATGCGCCGGACTTCCTGGAAGGCTTGCCGACTGCGAGTCCCGCCCTGGTG
Organism: Anomaloglossus baeobatrachus; assembly: GCF_048569485.1. Lineage (NCBI taxonomy): Eukaryota > Metazoa > Chordata > Amphibia > Anura > Aromobatidae > Anomaloglossus > Anomaloglossus baeobatrachus. The sequence continues at coordinate 61,576 of NW_027445224.1, forward strand.
ATTGATGTATGCCACCGCTGTGGAGTTGTCCGATTGAATTCGGATCTGCTTCCCTTCCAGCCACTGCTGGAAGGCTAGCAGGGCAAGAAACACCGCTCTGATTTCCAGAACATTGATCTGAATGCTGGACTCCTGCTGAGTCCACGTACCCTGAGCCCTGTGGTGAAGAAACACTGCTCCCCACCCTGACAGACTCGCGTCTGTCGTGACCACCGCCCAGGACGGTGGTAGGAAGGATCTTCCCTGTGATAAGGAGGTGGGAAGAAGCCACCACTGCAGAGAGTCCTTGGCCGTCTGGGAAAGGAAGACTGTCCTGTCCAGGGATTTTGACTTCCCGTCCCATTGGCGGAGAATGTCCCATTGAAGTGGACGCAGATGAAACTGCGCAAACGGAACCGCCTCCATTGCCGCCACCATCTTCCCGAGGAAGTGCATGAGGCGTCTTAAGGAGTGCGACTGACTCTGAAGGAGAGCCTGCACCCCCGTCTGTTGTGACCTCTGCTTGCTCAGCGGAAGCTTCACTATCGCTGAGAGAGTATGAAACTCCATGCCAAGATACGTTAGTGATTGGGTCGGTGACAGATTTGACTTTGGGAAGTTGATGATCCACCCGAACGCCTGGAGAGTCTCCAGTGCAAAATTCAGGCTGAGTTGGCATGCCTCCTGAGAGGGTGCCTTGACCAATAGATCGTCCAAGTAAGGGATCACAGAGTGTCCGTGAGAGTGCAAGACTGCTACCACTGCTGCCATGATCTTGGTGAACACCCGGGGGGCTGTCGCCAGACCAAATGGCAGAGCCACGAACTGAAGATGTTCGTCTCCTATCACGAAGCGCAGAAAGCGTTGGTGCTCCGTAGCAATCGGCACGTGAAGATAAGCATCCTTGATGTCTATTGACGCTAGGAAATCTCCTTGGGACATTGAGGCAATGACTGAGCGGAGGGATTCCATCCAGAACCGCCTGGCGTTCACATGCTTGTTGAGCAGTTTTAGGTCCAGAACGGGACGGAAGGAGCCGTCCTTTTTTGGAACCACAAAGAGGTTGGAGTAAAATCCTCGGCCCCGTTCCAGAGGGGGGACAGGGATCACGACTCCTTCTGCTCTTAGAGAGTCCACCGCCTGCAGCAGGGCATCTGCTCGGTTGGGGTGTGGGGAGGTTCTGAAGAACCGAAGTGGAGGCCGAGAACTGAACTCGATTCTGTACCCGCGAGACAAAATGTCTGTTACCCACCGGTCCTTGACCTGTGACAGCCAAATGTCGCAAAAGCGGGAGAGCCTGCCACCGACCGAGGATGCGGAGGGAGGAGGCCGAAAGTCATGAGGTAGCCGCCTTGGAAGCGGTTCCTCCATTTGCTTTCCTGGGGCGTGAGTGAGCCCGCCAGGAATCTGAGCTCCCTTGTCCTTTCTGAGTCCCTTTGGACGAGGAGAATTGGGGCTTGCCCGAGCCTCGAAAGGACCGAAACCTCGACTGCCACTTTTTCTGTTGAGGTTTACTTGCTCTGGGCTGTGGCAAGGAAGAGTCCTTACCCTTGGACTGTTTTATGATTTCAGCCAATGGCTCACCAAACAGTCTGTCTCTAGATAATGGCAAGCTGGTTAAGCATTTTTTGGAACCAGCATCTGCTTTCCAGTCCTTTAACCATAAGGCTCTGCGCAAAACCACAGAATTGGCGGCCGCCATAGAGGTACGGCTCGTAGACTCTAGGACAGCATTGATAGCATAGGTCGCAAACGCAGACATTTGCGAAGTTAGGGACGCCACCTGTGGTACTGCTGGATGCATGATAGCATCCACCTGTGCTAAACCCGCTGAAATAGCCTGTAGTGCCCACACGGCCGCGAATGCTGGAGCAAACGACGCGCCGATAGCTTCATAGACAGATTTCAACCAAAGGTCCATCTGTCTGTCATTGGCATCTTTAAGTGAAGCGCCATCTTCTACTGCGACTATGGATCTAGCCGCCAGCTTGGAAATTGGGGGATCCACCTTTGGGCACTGGGTCCAGCGTTTGGCCACTTCAGGGGGAAAAGGATAACGGGTATCCTTAGAACGTTTAGAGAAACGCTTGTCTGGATGAGCGTCGTGCTTTTGGATTGATTCTCTGAAGTCAGAGTGGTCCAAAAAAGCACTTAATTTACGCTTGGGATACAGGAAATGGAACTTCTCCTGCTGTGCAGCTGCCTCCTCTGCAGAAGGGGCTGGGGGGGAAATATCCAACAGTCTATTAATCGCCGATATAAGGTCATTAACCATGGCGTCACCATCAGGGGCATCCAGATTGAGAGGGGCCTCAGGATTAGACTCCTGATCACCGTCCTCAGTCTCATCACAGAGAGACTCTTCTCGCTGAGACCCTGAGCAGTGTGATGACGTCGAGGGTCTTTCCCAGCGAGCACGCTTAGGCTGCCTGGGACTGTCATCTGAGTCAGAGACTTCAGCCTGTGATGCTTGAGACCCCCTTGAAGTACGGATTAGTTCCAACTGAGGGGGACCAGTGAGCATAGCCACAGCGGTGTCCATAGTCTGAGGAACTGGCCTGGCCTGCAAGGTCTCCAGGATCCTTGTCATAGCCTCAGACATTTTATCAGCAAACACTGCAAAGTCTGTCCCCGTCACCGGGGCAGGGTTCACAGGCGTCTCTGCCTGGGCTACCACCACAATAGGCTCTGGCTGGCGAAGTGCCACTGGGACTGAACATTGCACACAATGTGAATCATTGGAGCCTGCTGATAGATTAGCCCCACATGCAGTACAAACAGTGTACACAGCCCGTGCCTTGGCAGCCTTGCGTTTTGCGGATGACATGTTGCTGCGTCCTCAGAGCAGTACAGAGTGTCCAGACAGAAGCGACCTTACAGTGCACTATATAAATATATATATATATATATATATATATATATGGTACCAATAAAGAAGTACACTAATATATCACTGAGGCACTAGTGGGGCCTGCACTACTGTGCAGCTTACCACCCGCTTAGGAGCGGTGTGTGGTCGCCAGAAATCCCTCTAGTCTGGGTCTCCCAGAGCCTGCTGCCTCCTTCCAGCCAGATCGCATGTGTAATGGCTGCCGGCGTCCTTGTGGAGAGGGGGGGCGGGCCCTGGGCGTACACCGACGAAGAGCGGGAAGTCTGCTTCCCCTTGTGCCTAGTGAGAGGGCTGGAGCATGTAAATAAGGCTCCAGCCCTCGGCGCAGCCATTGAGCAGCGTCTCTCCCCTACCCTGATTGACAGGGTGGGGGCGGGAACGAAGCGGCGCTAGGCCGCAGAAGCCGGGGGCTAAAGTTAAAAACGCCGCCGCCGTACAAGCGCGGTCGGCGCCAAGCCCCCGGCGCACTACAAGTCGCAGCTGCGCCGCCGCTCCAGGAGCGGTCGGCGCAGTAGTTCCCAACATACAATCGTCACTCAGCAAAGCTGCAGTGACCTAACCCCCAGCGTACAGCGCCACTGTCCCCGGCGCACTATAACGCTCAGCAAGCCCTGAGAGTGTCCGTGCCTGCCGGGGACACAGAGTACCTGAAGTTGCAGGGCCATGTCCCTGAACGGCACTCCCGCTCCCAATCCAGCAGGTTCTATGGGTCTGTGGATGGAGCCCGGCCCCAGGGCTTGGGGGCCGGCAGGATCCCACTTCCACAGAGCCCCTCAGGGGGATGTGGAAGGAAAACAGCATGTGGGCTCCAGCCTCCGTACCAGCAATAGGTACCTCAACCTTACAAGCACCATCACGGGTGAGAAGGGAGCATGCTGGGGGCCCTATATGGGCCCTCTTTTCTTCCATCCGATAGAGCCAGCAGCTACTGCTGACTACAAACAGTGGAGCTATGCGTGGATGTCTGACCTCCTTCGCACAAAGCAGAAAACTGGTGAGCCAGTGATCCCACTGGGGGTGTATAGCCAGAAGGGGAGGGGCCTTACACTTTTTAGTGTAATTGCTTTGTGTGGCCTCCGGAGGCAGTGCTATACACCCAATCGTCTGGGTCTCCCAATAGAGCGCCGAAGAAAAGGGAAATTCCACAATGGTGTGTGGTGTTTTTTTTTTCTCCTTCCACTTGTTAACTATATAGGAAATCTGATCTAGCAGTATTATTCCCTAGGTCAGTACACATTTGTAGATACCAAACATGTATAATATTAGTTTTTATCTAAATGGTTAAAAAAATTCAGAAGTTTGTTCAAAAAAAGAATTGCGCTTTTGTTGCAATTTTCTGAGACCCGTAGCGTTCTTATTTTTCAGGATCTGGGACCCAGTGATAGTTTATTTTTTGCGCCTTGAGCTTATGTTTTTAATTTATTCCATTTTCAGGCACATGTAATGTTTTCATTGCCTGTAATTGTACCGCCCCGCGAGCTCGGCCGGCCGCCGAGCCGCTCGGATCCGTGCTCGTACGGTGGGTGGCTCGAGCTCCTCACGGACCAGGGGGTCACGTCGCTCTGCAAGGGGGTTGGCGCTACACGTGGGGACTTCGGTGGGGAGTTCCACGGCTGGGGCCGCGGTGGTTGGTAGGGGATTTAAGTTTGTGACGCCGCTCACGGGTTGTGGTGAAGGGATGGACACCACCACTGCCATTGACTAGGCCTCCCGGGGACGGTGTTGCGCAGCTTGGTGTTGACCCCTCTGTGAGTAGGGGAGTGATGGTCCCGGGGGCCCGAGGGAAGGTGCTGAGGCGATGGAGATGGGCGCGTGCTGGGTGCTGGTGTGGTACGGCGCGGTGCGCGGCCCGAAGGCACTGGTGTACTCACTATGACACAGTACACTGGAGTCTCTGGTAAACCAAACGAGGTGATGAACAGTGCCTGCAGCCGGCTGCAGCTTCTCCCTTAACAGGTTGGTGGTTTCCACCTTTCTCCTGCACCTTTATAAAAACGGCAAGACCAGAAGCAGAGCTCGTAGTGTAGCAGCAGGAAGACATCTTACCTATCGCAGCATAGTGTATCCTCCGCTGCCACCAATGGTTTACATCCGGCCAGTATATATAGTCCCTCTCTCTACCCTGTCCCTGGGCTCCCTCCACATATTCACCTCCACTATGCTGCGATAGGTAAGATGTCTTCCTGCTGCTACACTACAAGCTCTGCTTCTGGTCTTGCCGTTTTTATAACACAATGTCCTTATGTTATTGCAGGCATTTCTCTGGTGCTCTCACCATTAGGTATGTTCTTCTTTTTCCCTTTTCCCAACATTAGTCACACATCCTCTTACTTAGGCTATTTCTCTATTCCAGTACAACAAGTCCTCACGCATTGTGTGGTTTACCTAACATACCACGTATGATTGGTTATCATACTACATATACTCAGGTCGCCACTTATTGGTATTTATCCCTTATAACAGACCTATCTATGTTTCAATTTCTCCACCACATCATCACAGATTATCACCTTTGTTATTCATAAAGCAGCATCTATCCATCTCTTCATCTACCTATGTGAGCCCTATCTACACTATATGACAGTATTCTACTGGTATGTATCCAATATTTATGCCCTGTTCTCTTTGCTATTATATCAGCTCTTTATTCCAATTACCTATTCCTCATGAACTATCACTTCTCCTCCTCCCTCTCCCCTTTTTTCACAGTAACATATATTCTTCCATTCCAAAGTGTTCTCCTTGACTACTCACATGTAAGTTATACCATGCTCTATCCTTATTGACATTTTTCCGCCCTTACCAGCTATAGTCCTCTGTATATTATATATCTCTTTCCTTTCTCAGACTTCACTTTAACTTTCTGGCCTCCAAGGTGCTACTAGGAACTTTTCCCTGAACTTCATAAATACGGGTATGTCTCTCAGATCCCTCCCCTTTCCCCTCTTGCTCATTTTTTCCCTTGAGCCTTCCTGTTCTCCCTTCCTTCTTTCTCTTCTTCCGTTTCTTCCCCCTCCTTTCCCCCCTTTTTTTCCTCTCTTCCTTTTCTTTCCCCATCTTTCCTCTCCCCTTCCTTTCTTAATTTACAATTCTCTTATTCTACTCACATCTTATACGGCTGTATATATCCTCACCACTTCTTAACATTCACATTGCGACACCTTCCCCTTCCTTTCACATCTCCCCAATAGGTAATATGTTGTTTTCTCATTTTTTGACACTTGATGCCTTGTCATGATGTAATTGTAAATCATTTCTTGTTTTTTCTTTTTTGTATCATGCATGTCCCAGTACTTATCTGTCCCTGATGAAGGCTCTTGTGCGAGCCGACACGTCGGGCAGTACCGTTTAATTGTGAAAATAAAAATCATCCAAGCATACCATACCTGGATTGTCCAATTTCTCTTGTACTGTGTGCCGGGGTCCTTCCTTACTTTAAACAATATGGGACAACCCATATGATGATGTCATGTCTTTGGAAGCGTCTGATTTATTATTTCTGGTTTATTGGCAACATCTGAGTTAATTAGAGACACATCTGTGGATGTATATTCATATACACCTGAAACACACTGCTTCTTTGTGTAGCATGATGGAAAAGTCAAAAGAAATCAACCAGGATCTCAGGAAGAGAATTATGGACTTGCAGAAGTCTGGTTCATCCTTGGGTGCAATTTCCACATACCTGAAGGTGCCTCGTTCATCTGCACATACAATTATACGCAAGTACAAACAAGATGGGAATGTCCAGCCATCATTCCGCTGAGGAAGGGAACAGGTTCTGTGTACCAAAGATGAACATGCTTTGGACAGACATGTGCATATCAACCCAAGAAGAAAAGCAAAAGACCTTGTGAACATGCTGGTAAGATTGTGTAATTATCCACAGTGAAACGAGTACCGTATTTTTCGGACTATAAAACACACTTTTTTCCCCCCAAATGTTGGTGGAAAGTGGGGGGTGCGTCTTATAGTCTAAATGTAGGGCTGCGGGGAATGAGGGTGCTGCTGTGGAACGGGTCATCGGGGGCACGAGCAGGCTGTAGCAGCCTGCCGTGACCACGTGGGCCCGCTTATTTAATATGCACACCCATCATCTCGCCCATCATCTCTCAGCGCTGAAGCCGGCGCTGACTGGTGGGCGGGGTGATGGGCGGGAAATGGGCGCATATTAAACAGTCTGCCCGCATGATAGGCCCTGGCAACTACAGCCTAGAGTGATCATATGCGGCTGTATTCACTGCTCCCCGCGCATCATCATCAGCGCGGGGTGTAGTGAATCAGTATACTCACCGGCCACGATCCCTGCAGCACCGCGATGTCTTCCTGTCTGTGCCGGCGGCAGCTGTGTGGAGGCTAGCGGTGCGCACAGCAATGATGTCATCGCTGTGCGCACGTGTCCACACGCAGCCACCGCCGGCACAGACAGGAGGACATCGCGGTGCTGCAGGGATCGTGGCCGGCTCCACACTCCAGCGGCGCTGCTACTGACACAGACGGAGGAGGAGCGATGCTGCAGGGAGTTAGGTAAGGTGAGTTTGAACGTTTATTTTTTCTTTTTATGTGCCACAGGATGCGGGCTGTATACCAGGATGGGGGTATATAGCAGGATGAGGGTATATAGCATGATGGGGGTATATTATGAGCAGGATGGGGGTATATTATGAGCAGGATGGGGGTATATTATGAGCAGGATGGGGGTATATTATGAGCAGGATGGGGTATATTATGAGCAGGATGGGGGTTATATGAGCAGGATGGGGGTTTATAAGCAGGATGGGGCTTTATAAGCAAGATGGGAGTATATGAGCAGGATTGGGGTATATGAGCAGGATGGGGGCAATATGAGCAGGATGGGGTATATAAGCAGGATGGCGGTATATAGCAGGATGGAGGTATGTAGCAGGATGGAGGTATATAGCAGGATGGGGCCACATGCCAGGATGGGGTATATAGCAGGATGCGGCCATATGCCAGTATATAGCAGGATGCGGCCATATGCCAGGATGACGGTATATAGCAGGATGTGGGCTATACCAGGGTTAGGGACATATACTGTATATACAAGGCAGTAGGATCATTACTAGAAATGAGCCACCCCCCTAGAGTTCGAGTTCGGTTCGTCGAACGGAGGACAAGTTCGTCGAACGTTCGACGAACCAATTTGAACCCCATTGAAAACAATGGCAGGCAAACACATAAAAACACATTATACATGTACAAATACAGTTAATAAACATTGTCATTAAAATTACAGGTCCCCGTGACGCGTCCTGCACTCTGTCTCCCGCCGCTTTTCCTTCTGATAATCGCTGCGTCCTCCCGGTAACCAGCACTGATGATAGGATCTTCCATGACGTCAAAATAGCATGTGACCAGTCACGTGTCTATTATCTCATTGGCTACAGACTGGTAACATGGCTAGACATCATGCTAGGTCCTGTCAGTGCATCTCTCCGGTACGCGGTGCTCGTTCCAGCATCTCCGTGTACCTGCAAAATGCTCTGGCACATGGTCGGCTTCCCCGTTCCTGCATGTGGGCGCTCTTTACAGAGTCGGCCTACATGCAAGGACTGGCTGCCACAGCCGGTAAATAGCGGCACCGGGAATCACGTGATCGGAGATTGTCGTTGCTATAGTAACGGTGGCAGCTGTGACGTCACCGCTTACAGCCCGCAGCCTCTGCTCACTCACTGAGTGATTAGACTGCAAGGAGCAGCAGCGTCTTCCTCCCATGCAGTGCTGTCTAATGTAGCAGAGCTGCATGGGTTGAAGGAGAAAGAAGACAGAAGAGCAGGATCGTGGAGGGCTGACAGGGAGTAATAAACATGGAGTCTCTAATGTGTCTGTGTATTTATTTCTATTAAAGTATTTTTTCTCTGTGTGGTGTCTTTTTTTTTTTAACCCTTTATTGGAGATTCTTAATGGCCGGGTCAAACTTGCCTGACATTAAGAATCTATGGCTTAATACTAGCTAGTAAAACAAAGCTAGTATTAACCCATTATTACCCAGCATGCCACCTGGCTTCAGGGCTGCTGGAAGAGTTGGATACAGCGCCAGATGATGGCGCTTCTATGAAAGCACCATTTTCTGGGGCGGCTGCTGACTGCAATTCGCAGCAGAGGGGCCTAGAAAGCTCGGGCCAACCTGTGCTACGGATTCCTATCCCCAGCTGCCTAGTTGTACCTGGCTGGACACAAAAATTGGGCGAAGCCCACTTCATATTTTTTTTTAATTATTTCATGAAATTCGTGAAATAATTAAAAAAAAAGGTCTTCCCTATATTTTTGGTTCTCAGCCGGGTACAAATAGGCAGCTGGGGGTTGGGGGCAGCCGTACCTGCCTGCTGTACCTGGCTAGCATACAAAAATATGGCGAAGCCCACGTCATTTTTCCTTTCTCGCCTTTTCATTGGGGGACACAGACAGTGGGTTATATGGTGTCTCCAGGGGAGGCTTGACACTAGGTTTAAAAAAGAGTTAGCTCCTCCTCCCACAGCATATATCCCCAGCTAAGCGGGAACTAGTTCAGTTTTTTTATAGTGTCAGCAGGGAGGCTGACATGTCTGGACTGAGCTCCACCAGAGGTGCCTCAGGCCAGCTTATTTTTACTTTTTATTTTGTTTTTCTTTTCTTATTCATTCTATTTTTGATAGGGGCAATACTAGGGTGCCTTGCCACCCGCGTTCCCCCCGTGTACGGGCAGAGGAAACCTGGCGTGCAAAAGCCGTCAGTCTTTCCTCGCGCCCAAGTGGTCGGGTCTGCGTACCCCTCCAGGCTCCCTGGAAGCACCTCACGGAGGTAGCTCCAGAGTGTTAGGCAGAGCCGAGCATCTGCTAGCCTTGAGCCGAAGATGCGTCCCCGAGATCTCCGCATCCCAGGACCAACGCGTCTTCAGACGGAGCAAGAGCAGGTAGGGAGACGACGTGTACCCGTCCCCTGCATCCAACTGCCGCCGGAGGAGGCGCCGGTGGGGCGATGCAGGCCGTGATCCCGGGGAAGCATCATTAATTTAGCTCCCGGCGTCGGCCTGCATTCTTAGCAACGCCCCCTCCACTGCTCTAGAAGCCGCTCCCTCTAGTGGGCCGTCTCTCCCCTCCATGCTGCCAGAGAACACTGGACGCCATTACACGTGGGGAGCAGACACGGGTGAGATCGCCTCCTTGGCTCTGCAACTCTGCAGCACTATATACCGCTCTGTTCAGCGGTATATCGCTGTCTTCTAGCGGTGTGTGCCTGCTGGCTGGCGGTGTATATCAGCTTTTAGTGGTATATACTGACTGTGCCTGCAGGTATATACTGACTGTTTGGCAGTGTATGCCGCTTTACTATTGGTATATACCAGCTCTGTATAGCAGTCCCTTTTTAATACTGCTACTAGCTCCTCACCCACAGTAGTGTAATACTGCTAGAGGCTCACAGTATAATTGTACGTTTGTTGCTGACATGCGTAAAAACCGCAAGGGTGATAAAGCTTCCCAGGCATCCTCTATGGACCGGTACTATGCTTGTACCACCTGTGGAAGCTTGTTTCCAAATGGTCGAAGCTATCCACTATGCCGGGGCTGCGATGCCCCTACTACAATATCACAACAGACGTTGCCGGACCAGGGGGTCGTGCAATCTGTGGGTTCGGCCCCGGCCGCCATTCAGGCAGCACCCCCGTCTGATGAGGCTATCCCTGCATGGGCTCTTCTGATGTCTAAAAGGTTAGATGACCTGACCGCTCAGATATCCCAGCCTTCCACAGGCTCCCACAGCCTCCCCCCGGCTCAGCTCCCCCAGAGAAGCCCGCCTTTGTCTGGGGTATCATCCCCAGTACGTAAAAAGGCTGTCTCCAAAAGGCGCCATTGCGACCGCTCCGCCTCGTCTGACTCACACGATGGTCAGTCTGACTCAGACTCCGTGACCTTTAGTAGTCACGATTCCTGAGACTCTGACTCTGATTCAGATGTCCCTTCTGAGTCTAGGCATATGGAAGACACTTTAATAGCGGCTGTCAATCACTCTCTGTCGATTTCTGATCAGCCCTCGGACCCGACTTCTCAGTCGGCAATCAAGCGAGCCAAGAAGCCTCCTAAGTCCTTTGCCCAGGATCCGATTTTTCATCAAATCATATCTAAACGGTGGGATCACCCTGATAGGAGGTTTAACAAAAAATCCTGCTCTTCATTCGCTTATCCCTTTCCTCCGGAAATGGTTAAGCCCTGGTTGGTACCCCCCGTTGTGGATCCGCCAGTATCCAGACTGGCTAAACACACGGTTATGTCTGTTTCAGACAACGCGTCTCTCAAGGACTCGTCCGACCGCGCAGTTGAGGCTGCGGTCAAATCTATTTTCCAGGCTTCGGGCTCCTCTCTGCGCCCCCTGTTTGCCATGACATGGGTGGCAAAAGCTATGAGCGTGTGGAGTAGGAACCTCCGCAAGTTGCTTCGCCCTTGCAATATTCCTCCGGAGGCTCTTGAGATTCTTGATTTGTTCTCTCTCGCCTCTAATTATTTGCTTCACGGCTCCCTAGATGCAGCTAGCTGGTCAGCCCTAACGGCAGCCAATGCTGTCTTCGCCCGCAGGGTTCTGTGGCTAAAAATATGGAATGCGGACAGTGCCTCCAAGAAGTTCCTGTCCACACTTCCCTTCCAGGGTCTTCGTCTATTTGGTGAATCCCTGGACAAGCTCATATCTGAGGCGACAGGTGGTAAAAGTACCATTCTACCACAAAAGCGACCTGTAGCCAGAAATTTCAAAAAGTCTTCTTGGCGCAGGCAGTCCTTTCGGTCTGCCCCACAAAAACCATCGGCCCACGGACCGTCACAACACTCAGATCGAGGATCCGGTCCCTCAAGGGGCTCTTCTTGGCGTTCCTACTCCAAGCAACCTAAACCCAAAGGACCTCGCACTGTACAGGCCCCCTCAGCATGACGCCAGGTATCCCGCAGATCCGACTCCTGTGGGAGGGCGGCTTCTGCTTTTCCGGGATATCTGGCTAGACCACACTCACGATGCTTGGATTCGAGAAATCGTCACCTCAGGTTACAAGATCGATTTCTTTTCCCTGCCGGACAACAGGTTTCTGCGTTCTCGTCTTCCAAAGTCTGAAACACAAAGCCAGGCCTTATTTCAGGCCATAGTCTCTTTACAGAAAGCAAACGTTATCATTCCAGTAACCCTGGAACAGCGCGGCAAAGGTTTCTATTCAAACCTTTTTGTCATTGCCAAAAAAGATGGCTCTGTCCGCCCTATCTTGGACCTCAAACGGCTAAACAAATTCGTACGGATTCAAACTTTCCGAATGGAATCATTGAGAGCAGTACTAGCCGCCATGGAACCTGGAGAATTCCTAGCTTCCATAGACGTTCAAGATGCTTATTTACACATCCCCATATGTGTCTCTCATCAACGGTTCCTTCGCTTTGCCGTAGGACACCGTCACTTCCAATTCAGGGCCCTCCCCTTTGGGCTGGCCACTGCGCCTCGGGTCTTCACAAAGGTCATGGCGGCCGTCATGTCCATTTTACACCCCAGAGGCATCCTGGTTGTTCCCTATTTGGAACTTCTTGTCAAAGGGAGCTCTCCTCACGTTTGCTCAGAAAGCGTGCAGATTTGCCTAGACACGCTGTCAAGGCTAGGGTGGCTTATCAACTTCAACAAGTCATCCCTAATTCCTCATCAGCGCATCACCTTTCTAGGTATGCTGATAGACACGGCCCAGTCCCGGGTTTTTCTTCTAGAAGACAATAAGTCTTCCCTGATCCGGGCCGCTCAATCCCTCCGCTCTCGCCGTCACACATCCCTTCGGAATGGAATGAGAGTGTTAGGCAAGATGGTGGCGGTCATAGAAGCCGTGTCCTTTGCCCAATTCCATCTGCGCCCTCTACAACTGCATCTTCTATCCTCCTGGGACAAGAATCCAGCTTCCCTGGACCGGTCAGTCCGCCTATCTCGGGTTGCGCTCAGCTCCCTCGTCTGGTGGACTCAAGCCTCATCCCTATCTCAAGGGAAGTCCTTCCGCCCGGTCCACTGGCAAGTAGTCACGACGGATGCTAGCCTGATAGGCTGGGGGGCGGTGTTTCTCCACCACACTGTTCACGGACGCTGGTCTCCTTCCGAGCGCTCCCTGCACATCAATGTTCTGGAGATCAGAGACATATTTTTGGCCCTTCAGAATTTTCAACCCCTACTATTGGGCCTCCCTGTTCAGATCCAGTCAGACAATGCCACGGCCGTGGATTACATCAACCGTCAGGGAGGAACTCGCAGCAAGGCAGCGATGGGGGAGGTATCCAGGATTCTTCTTTGGGCAGAGAAGCACATCCCCATTATTTCAGCCGTCCATATCCCAGGGGTAGACAACTGGGCCGCAGATTTTCTCAGCAGGCAAGGGCTAGCGGCAGGGGAATGGTCCCTCCACGAAGAAGTGTTCCATCAGATCACTCTTCGCTGGGGACTCCCGGATGTGGACCTCATGCCGTCTCGAATGAATGCCAAAATACGTCCCTTCATATCTCGGTCGAGAGACCCGCTAGCGCTCGGCTCCAACGCCCTAGTCTTTCCATGGTCACAGTTTCGCCTGCCCTACATCTTCCCTCCGTTTCCTCTCATTCCGAGAGTAATCAAGAAAATCAAAGCGGAGGGAATCCCGGTGATCCTCGTGGCCCCGGACTGGCCCAGGAGAGCCTGGTACCCAGAGCTCCTCCAACTTCTCAGCGACAGTCCCTGGCGTCTTCCCGACCGCCTGGATCTTCTGTCGCAAGGTCCAATATTCCACCAGAATACAGCACAGCTGCATTTGATGGCGTGGCGCTTGAGTCCCTGATTCTAGCCAAATCGGGTCTTTCTTCCAGGGTAGTTCATACCATGCTTAATGCTCGGAAGCCTTCCTCCACCAGCATTTACCACAGGACCTGGAAGACCTATCTTTCCTGGTGTGACCGTCATAATTGGTCGCCCCTGACCTTTTCAATCCCTACTGTTCTTGCTTTTCTGCAAGACGGTCTGGACTCGGGTCTTGCTCTCAGTACCCTTAAAGGACAAGTTTCTGCCTTTTCGTTTTTTTTCCAGAAGCAGCTGGCTTCTCGCCCTCAGGTCCGTACCTTTCTTCAAGGGGTAGCGCATTTGGTCCCTCCTTATCGCCACCCCTTAGATCCCTGGGATCTGAATCTGGTTCTGGGAGCTCTTCAGCTTCCTCCTTTCGAACCTCTGAGAGAAATCTCTCTTCAGCGACTATCTTGGAAAGTGGCCTTTTTAGTCGCTATTACCTCTATCAGGCGAGTGTCCGAACTGGCAGCTCTTTCCTGTCGCTCACCTTATCTGGTATTCCATCATGATAAGGTGGTCCTTCGGCCTTCCCTCGCCTTCCTTCCGAAGGTCGTATCCTCTTTCCACCTGAACAAGGACATTGTGTTGCCGTCATTCTGCCCAGCCCCGGTCCACTCCTTTGAAAAAGCCCTTCACACTCTCGATCTTGTCAGGGCTCTGCGGACCTACATTTCCAGAACAGCGCCGTTGCGCAAGTCCGATGCCCTTGTAACGCCCTGGCAAAGCCAGGTTGTCACAGAAAGAGTTAATTCTCCTTGGTAATCTGATCCCACACCGATGCAGCAGGACAAACCACAGCCCCCAGGGTAAGAGAAAAGCAGAGCAGAGGGGAGGGGCTGGAG
>NW_027445225.1:0-75780 GCF_048569485.1 Anomaloglossus baeobatrachus
TATAATAGAGGTTAATGTCATACAGGTATATAGTGATGTGGAGCAGAGCAGTCATTACTCCATGTATAATAGTGTAATGTCATACAGGTATATAGTGATGTGGAGCAGAGCAGCCATTACTCCATGTATAATAGTGTAATGTCATACAGGTATATAGTGATGTGGAGCAGAGCAGCCATTACTCCATGTATAATAGTGTAATGTCATACAGGTATATAGTGATGTGGAGCAGAGCAGCCATTACTCCATGTATAATAGTGTAATGTCATACAGGTATATAGTGATGTGAGCAGAGCAGGCATTACTCCATGTATAATAGTGTAATGTCATACAGGTATATAGTGATGTGGAGCAGAGCAGCCATTACTCCATGTATAATAGTGTAATGTCATACAGGTATATAGTGATGTGGAGCAGAGCGGCCATTACTCCATGTATAATAGTGTAATGTCATACAGGTATATAGTGATGTGGAGCAGAGCAGCCATTACTCCATGTATAATAGTGTAATGTCATACAGGTATATAGTGATGTGGAGCAGAGCGGCCATTACTCCATGTATAATAGTGTAATGTCATACAGGTATATAGTGATGTGGAGCAGAGCGGCCATTACTCCATGTATAATAGTGTAATGTCATACAGGTATATAGTGATGTGGAGCAGAGCAGCCATTACTCCATGTATAATAGTGTAATGTCATACAGGTATATAGTGATGTGGAGCAGAGCGGCCATTACTCCATGTATAATAGTGTAATGTCATACAGGTATATAGTGATGTGGAGCAGAGCAGGCATTACTCCATGTATAATAGTGTAATGTCATACAGGTATATAGTGATGTGGAGCAGAGCGGCCATTACTCCATGTATAATAGTGTAATGTCATACAGGTATATAGTGATGTGGAGCAGAGCAGTCCATTACTCCATGTATAATAGTGTAATGTCATACAGGTATATAGTGATGTGGAGCAGAGCAGGCCATTACTCCATGTATAATAGTGTAATGTCATACAGGTATATAGTGATGTGGAGCAGAGCGGCCATTACTCCATGTATAATAGTGTAATGTCATACAGGTATATAGTGATGTGGAGCAGAGCGGCCATTACTCCATGTATAATAGTGTAATGTCATACAGGTATATAGTGATGTGGAGCAGAGCAGCCATTACTCCATGTATAATAGTGTAATGTCATACAGGTATATAGTGATGTGGAGCAGAGCGGCCATTACTCCATGTATAATAGTGTAATGTCATACAGGTATATAGTGATGTGGAGCAGAGCGGCCATTACTCCATGTATAATAGTGTAATGTCATACAGGTATATAGTGATGTGGAGCAGAGCAGTCATTACTCCATGTATAATAGTGTAATGTCATACAGGTATATAGTGATGTGGAGCAGAGCAGCCATTACTCCATGTATAATAGTGTAATGTCATACAGGTATATAGTGATGTGGAGCAGAGCGGCCATTACTCCATGTATAATAGTGTAATGTCATACAGGTATATAGTGATGTGGAGCAGAGCAGGCCATTACTCCATGTATAATAGTGTAATGTCATACAGGTATATAGTGATGTGGAGCAGAGCAGTCCATTACTCCATGTATAATAGTGTAATGTCATACAGGTATATAGTGATGTGGAGCAGAGCAGCCATTACTCCATGTATAATAGTGTAATGTCATACAGGTATATAGTGATGTGGAGCAGAGCAGGCCATTACTCCATGTATAATAGTGTAATGTCATACAGGTATATAGTGATGTGGAGCAGAGCAGGCCATTACTCCATGTATAATAGTGTAATGTCATACAGGTATATAGTGATGTGGAGCAGAGCAGCCATTACTCCATGTATAATAGTGTAATGTCATACAGGTATATAGTGATGTGGAGCAGAGCAGCCATTACTCCATGTATAATAGTGTAATGTCATACAGGTATATAGTGATGTGGAGCAGAGCGGCCATTACTCCATGTATAATAGTGTAATGTCATACAGGTATATAGTGATGTGGAGCAGAGCAGCCATTACTCCATGTATAATAGTGTAATGTCATACAGGTATATAGTGATGTGGAGCAGAGCAGCCATTACTCCATGTATAATAGTGTAATGTCATACAGGTATATAGTGATGTGGAGCAGAGCAGCCATTACTCCATGTATAATAGTGTAATGTCATACAGGTATATAGTGATGTGGAGCAGAGCAGCCATTACTCCATGTATAATAGTGTAATGTCATACAGGTATATAGTGATGTGGAGCAGAGCGGCCATTACTCCATGTATAATAGTGTAATGTCATACAGGTATATAGTGATGTGGAGCAGAGCAGTCATTACTCCATGTATAATAGTGTAATGTCATACAGGTATATAGTGATGTGGAGCAGAGCAGCCATTACTCCATGTATAATAGTGTAATGTCATACAGGTATATAGTGATGTGGAGCAGAGCGGCCATTACTCCATGTATAATAGTGTAATGTCATACAGGTATATAGTGATGTGGAGCAGAGCGATCATTACTCCATGTATAATAGTGTAATGTCATACAGGTATATAGTGATGTGGAGCAGAGCAGTCATTACTCCATGTATAATAGTGTAATGTCATACAGGTATATAGTGATGTGGAGCAGAGCAGCCATTACTCCATGTATAATAGTGTAATGTCATACAGGTATATAGTGATGTGGAGCAGAGCAGCCATTACTCCATGTATAATAGTGTAATGTCATACAGGTATATAGTGATGTGGAGCAGAGCGGTCATTACTCCATGTATAATAGTGTAATGTCATACAGGTATATAGTGATGTGGAGCAGAGCAGTCATTACTCCATGTATAATAGTGTAATGTCATACAGGTATATAGTGATGTGGAGCAGAGCGATCATTACTCCATGTATAATAGTGTAATGTCATACAGGTATATAGTGATGTGGAGCAGAGCAGTCATTACTCCATGTATAATAGTGTAATGTCATACAGGTATATAGTGATGTGGAGCAGAGCGGCCATTACTCCATGTATAATAGTGTAATGTCATACAGGTATATAGTGATGTGGAGCAGAGCGGCCATTACTCCATGTATAATAGTGTAATGTCATACAGGTATATAGTGATGTGGAGCAGAGCAGCCATTACTCCATGTATAATAGTGTAATGTCATACAGGTATATAGTGATGTGGAGCAGAGCGGCCATTACTCCATGTATAATAGTGTAATGTCATACAGGTATATAGTGATGTGGAGCAGAGCAGCCATTACTCCATGTATAATAGTGTAATGTCATACAGGTATATAGTGATGTGGAGCAGAGCAGCCATTACTCCATGTATAATAGTGTAATGTCATACAGGTATATAGTGATGTGGAGCAGAGCAGTCATTACTCCATGTATAATAGTGTAATGTCATACAGGTATATAGTGATGTGGAGCAGAGCAGTCATTACTCCATGTATAATAGTGTAATGTCATACAGGTATATAGTGATGTGGAGCAGAGCGGCCATTACTCCATGTATAATAGTGTAATGTCATACAGGTATATAGTGATGTGGAGCAGAGCAGCCATTACTCCATGTATAATAGTGTAATGTCATACAGGTATATAGTGATGTGGAGCAGAGCAGTCATTACTCCATGTATAATAGTGTAATGTCATACAGGTATATAGTGATGTGGAGCAGAGCGGCCATTACTCCATGTATAATAGTGTAATGTCATACAGGTATATAGTGATGTGGAGCAGAGCGGCCATTACTCCATGTATAATAGTGTAATGTCATACAGGTATATAGTGATGTGGAGCAGAGCAGCCATTACTCCATGTATAATAGTGTAATGTCATACAGGTATATAGTGATGTGGAGCAGAGCGGCCATTACTCCATGTATAATAGTGTAATGTCATACAGGTATATAGTGATGTGGAGCAGAGCAGCCATTACTCCATGTATAATAGTGTAATGTCATACAGGTATATAGTGATGTGGAGCAGAGCGGCCATTACTCCATGTATAATAGTGTAATGTCATACAGGTATATAGTGATGTGGAGCAGAGCGGCCATTACTCCATGTATAATAGTGTAATGTCATACAGGTATATAGTGATGTGGAGCAGAGCGGCCATTACTCCATGTATAATAGTGTAATGTCATACAGGTATATAGTGATGTGGAGCAGAGCGGCCATTACTCCATGTATAATAGTGTAATGTCATACAGGTATATAGTGATGTGGAGCAGAGCGCCATTACTCCATGTATAATAGTGTAATGTCATACAGGTATATAGTGATGTGGAGCAGAGCAGCCATTACTCCATGTATAATAGTGTAATGTCATACAGGTATATAGTGATGTGGAGCAGAGCAGCCATTACTCCATGTATAATAGTGTAATGTCATACAGGTATATAGTGATGTGGAGCAGAGCAGCCATTACTCCATGTATAATAGTGTAATGTCATACAGGTATATAGTGATGTGGAGCAGAGCAGCCATTACTCCATGTATAATAGTGTAATGTCATACAGGTATATAGTGATGTGGAGCAGAGCAGTCATTACTCCATGTATAATAGTGTAATGTCATACAGGTATATAGTGATGTGGAGCAGAGCGGCCATTACTCCATGTATAATAGTGTAATGTCATACAGGTATATAGTGATGTGGAGCAGAGCAGCCATTACTCCATGTATAATAGTGTAATGTCATACAGGTATATAGTGATGTGGAGCAGAGCAGCCATTACTCCATGTATAATAGTGTAATGTCATACAGGTATATAGTGATGTGGAGCAGAGCGGTCATTACTCCATGTATAATAGTGTAATGTCATACAGGTATATAGTGATGTGGAGCAGAGCAGCCATTACTCCATGTATAATAGTGTAATGTCATACAGGTATATAGTGATGTGGAGCAGAGCAGTCATTACTCCATGTATAATAGTGTAATGTCATACAGGTATATAGTGATGTGGAGCAGAGCAGTCATTACTCCATGTATAATAGTGTAATGTCATACAGGTATATAGTGATGTGGAGCAGAGCGGCCATTACTCCATGTATAATAGTGTAATGTCATACAGGTATATAGTGATGTGGAGCAGAGCGGCCATTACTCCATGTATAATAGTGTAATGTCATACAGGTATATAGTGATGTGGAGCAGAGCGGTCATTACTCCATGTATAATAGTGTAATGTCATACAGGTATATAGTGATGTGGAGCAGAGCAGCCATTACTCCATGTATAATAGTGTAATGTCATACAGGTATATAGTGATGTGGAGCAGAGCGGCCATTACTCCATGTATAATAGTGTAATGTCATACAGGTATATAGTGATGTGGAGCAGAGCAGTCATTACTCCATGTATAATAGTGTAATGTCATACAGGTATATAGTGATGTGGAGCAGAGCAGCCATTACTCCATGTATAATAGTGTAATGTCATACAGATATATAGTGATGTGGAGCAGAGCAGTCATTACTCCATGTATAATAGTGTAATGTCATACAGGTATATAGTGATGTGGAGCAGAGCAGCCATTACTCCATGTATAATAGTGTAATGTCATACAGGTATATAGTGATGTGGAGCAGAGCAGCCATTACTCCATGTATAATAGTGTAATGTCATACAGGTATATAGTGATGTGGAGCAGAGCAGTCATTACTCCATGTATAATAGTGTAATGTCATACAGATATATAGTGATGTGGAGCAGAGCGGCCATTACTCCATGTATAATAGTGTAATGTCATACAGGTATATAGTGATGTGGAGCAGAGCAGCCATTACTCCATGTATAATAGTGTAATGTCATACAGGTATATAGTGATGTGGAGCAGAGCAGTCATTACTCCATGTATAATAGTGTAATGTCATACAGGTATATAGTGATGTGGAGCAGAGCGGCCATTACTCCATGTATAATAGTGTAATGTCATACAGGTATATAGTGATGTGGAGCAGAGCAGCCATTACTCCATGTATAATAGTGTAATGTCATACAGGTATATAGTGATGTGGAGCAGAGCAGCCATTACTCCATGTATAATAGTGTAATGTCATACAGGTATATAGTGATGTGGAGCAGAGCAGCCATTACTCCATGTATAATAGTGTAATGTCATACAGGTATATAGTGATGTGGAGCAGAGCAGCCATTACTCCATGTATAATAGTGTAATGTCATACAGGTATATAGTGATGTGGAGCAGAGCGGCCATTACTCCATGTATAATAGTGTAATGTCATACAGGTATATAGTGATGTGGAGCAGAGCAGCCATTACTCCATGTATAATAGTGTAATGTCATACAGGTATATAGTGATGTGGAGCAGAGCAGCCATTACTCCATGTATAATAGTGTAATGTCATACAGGTATATAGTGATGTGGAGCAGAGCAGTCATTACTCCATGTATAATAGTGTAATGTCATACAGGTATATAGTGATGTGGAGCAGAGCAGTCATTACTCCATGTATAATAGTGTAATGTCATACAGGTATATAGTGATGTGGAGCAGAGCAGCCATTACTCCATGTATAATAGTGTAATGTCATACAGGTATATAGTGATGTGGAGCAGAGCGGCCATTACTCCATGTATAATAGTGTAATGTCATACAGGTATATAGTGATGTGGAGCAGACCGGCCATTACTCCATGTATAATAGTGTAATGTCATACAGGTATATAGTGATGTGGAGCAGAGCGGTCATTACTCCATGTATAATAGTGTAATGTCATACAGGTATATAGTGATGTGGAGCAGAGCGGCCATTACTCCATGTATAATAGTGTAATGTCATACAGGTATATAGTGATGTGGAGCAGAGCAGCCATTACTCCATGTATAATAGTGTAATGTCATACAGGTATATAGTGATGTGGAGCAGAGCGGCCATTACTCCATGTATAATAGTGTAATGTCATACAGGTATATAGTGATAGACTGCTGGAGGCCGGACAGACACCTGTGAGGGATGATATAGTGACTGCTGGAGGCCGGACAGACGCCTGTGAGGGATGATATAGTGACTGCTGGAGGCCGGACAGACACCTGTGAGGGATGATATAGTGACTGCTGGAGGCCGGACAGACGCCTGTGAGGGATGATATAGTGACTGCTGGAGGCCGGACAGACGCCTGTGAGGGATGATAGTGGCTGCTGGAGGCCGGACAGACGCCTGTGAGGGATGATATAGTAACTGCTGGAGGCCGGACAGACACCTGTGAGGGATGATATAGTGACTGCTGGAGGCCGGACAGACGCCTGTGAGGGATGATATAGTGACTGCTGGAGGCCGGACAGACACCTGTGAGGGATGATATAGTGACTGCTGGAGACCGGACAGACACCTGTGAGGGATGATATAGTGACTGCTGGAGGCCGGACAGACGCCTGTGAGGGATGATATAGTGACTGCTGGAGGCCGGACAGACGCCTGTGAGGGATGATATAGTGATTGCTGGAGGCCGGACAGACGCCTGTGAGGGATGATATAGTGACTGCTGGAGGCCGGACAGACGCCTGTGAGGGATGATATAGTAACTGCTGGAGGCCGGACAGACACCTGTGAGGGATGATATAGTGACTGCTGGAGGCCGGACAGACGCCTGTGAGGGATGATATAGTGACTGCTGGAGGCCGGACAGACGCCTGTGAGGGATGATATAGTGACTGCTGGAGGCCGGACAGACGCCTGTGAGGGATGATATAGTGACTGCTGGAGGCCGGACAGACGCCTGTGAGGGATGATATAGTGACTGCTGGAGGCCAGACAGACGCCTGTGAGGGATGATATAGTGACTGCTGGAGGCCGGACAGACGCCTGTGAGGGATGATAGTGACTGCTGGAGGCCGGACAGACACCTGTGAGGGATGATATAGTGACTGCTGGAGGCCAGACAGACGCCTGTGAGGGATGATATAGTGACTGCTGGAGGCCAGACAGACACCTGTGAGGGATGATATAGTGACTGCTGGAGGATGGACAGACGCCTGTGAGGGATGATAGTGACTGCTGGAGGCCGGACAGACGCCTGTGAGGGATGATATAGTGACTGCTGGAGGATGGACAGACGCCTGTGAGGGATGATATAGTGACTGCTGGAGGCCGGACAGACGCCTGTGAGGGATGATATAGTGACTGCTGGAGGCCGGACAGACGCCTGTGAGGTATGATATAGTGACTGCTGGAGGATGGACAGACGCCTGTGAGGGATGATATAGTGACTGCTGGAGGCCGGACAGACGCCTGTGAGGTATGATATAGTGACTGCTGGAGGATGGACAGACGCCTGTGAGGGATGATAGAGACTGCTGGAGGCCGGACAGATGCCTGTGAGGGATGATATAGTGACTGCTGGAGGCCGGACAGACGCCTGTGAGGGATGATATAGTGACTGCTGGAGGCCGGACAGACGCCTGTGAGAGATGATAGTGACTGCTGGAGGCCGGACAGACGCCTGTGAGGGATGATATAGTGACTGCTGGAGGCCGGACAGACGCCTGTGAGGGATGATATAGTGACTGCTGGAGGCCGGACAGACACCTGTGAGGGATGATATAGTGACTGCTGGAGGCCAGACAGACGCCTGTGAGGGATGATATAGTGACTGCTGGAGGCCAGACAGACACCTGTGAGGGATGATATAGTGACTGCTGGAGGCCGGACAGACGCCTGTGAGGGATGATATAGTGACTGCTGGAGGCCGGACAGACGCCTGTGAGGGATGATATAGTGACTGCTGGAGGCCGGACAGACGCCTGTGAGGGATGATATAGTGACTGCTGGAGGCCGGACAGACGCCTGTGAGGGATGATATAGAGACTGCTGGGGGCCGGACAGACGCCTGTGAGGGATGATATAGTGACTGCTGGAGGCCGGACAGACGCCTGTGAGGGATGATATAGTGACTGCTGGAGGCCGGACAGACGCCTGTGAGGGATGATATAGTGACTGCTGGAGGCCGGACAGACGCCTGTGAGGGATGATATAGTGACTGCTGGAGGCCGGACAGACGCCTGTGAGGGATGATATAGTGACTGCTGGAGGCCGGACAGACGCCTGTGAGGGATGATATAGTGACTGCTGGAGGATGGACAGACGCCTGTGAGGGATGATATAGTGACTGCTGGAGGCCGGACAGACGCCTGTGAGGGATGATAGAGACTGCTGGAGGCCGGACAGACGCCTGTGAGGGATGATATAGTGACTGCTGGAGGCCGGACAGACGCCTGTGAGGGATGATAGAGACTGCTGGAGGCCGGACAGACGCCTGTGAGGGATGATATAGTGACTGCTGGAGACCGGACAGACGCCTGTGAGGGATGATATAGTGACTGCTGGAGGCCGGACAGACACCTGTGAGGGATGATATAGTGACTGCTGGAGGATGGACAGACGCCTGTGAGGGATGATATAGTGACTGCTGGAGGCCGGACAGACGCCTGTGAGGGATGATATAGTGACTGCTGGAGGATGGACAGACGCCTGTGAGGGATGATATAGTGACTGCTGGAGGCCGGACAGACGCCTGTGAGAGATGATAGTGACTGCTGGAGGCCGGACAGACGCCTGTGAGGGATGATATAGTGACTGCTGGAGGCCGGACAGACGCCTGTGAGGGATGATATAGTGACTGCTGGAGGCCGGACAGACACCTGTGAGGGATGATATAGTGACTGCTGGAGGCCAGACAGACGCCTGTGAGGGATGATATAGTGACTGCTGGAGGCCAGACAGACACCTGTGAGGGATGATATAGTGACTGCTGGAGGCCGGACAGACGCCTGTGAGGGATGATATAGTGACTGCTGGAGGCTGGACAGACGCCTGTGAGGGATGATATAGTAACTGCTGGAGACCGGACAGACGCCTGTGAGGGATGATAGAGGCTGCTGGAGGCCGGACAGACACCTGTGAGGGATGATATAGTGACTGCTGGAGGCCGGACAGACGCCTGTGAGGGATGATAGAGACTGCTGGAGGCCGGACAGACGCCTGTGAGGGATGATATAGTGACTGCTGGAGGCCGGACAGACGCCTGTGAGGGATGATATAGTGACTGCTGGAGGCCGGACAGACGCCTGTGAGGGATGATATAGTGACTGCTGGAGGCCGGACAGACGCCTGTGAGGGATGATATAGTGACTGCTGGAGGCCGGACAGACGCCTGTGAGGGATGATATAGTGACTGCTGGAGGCCGGACAGACGCCTGTGAGGGATGATATAGTGACTGCTGGAGGCCGGACAGACACCTGTGAGGGATGATATAGTGACTGCTGGAGGCCAGACAGACGCCTGTGAGGGATGATATAGTGACTGCTGGAGGCCAGACAGACACCTGTGAGGGATGATATAGTGACTGCTGGAGGCCGGACAGACGCCTGTGAGGGATGATATAGTGACTGCTGGAGGATGGACAGACGCCTGTGAGGGATGATATAGTGACTGCTGGAGGCCGGACAGACGCCTGTGAGGGATGATATAGTGACTGCTGGAGGATGGACAGACGCCTGTGAGGGATGATAGAGACTGCTGGAGGCCGGACAGATGCCTGTGAGGGATGATATAGTGACTGCTGGAGGCCGGACAGACGCCTGTGAGGGATGATATAGTGACTGCTGGAGGCCGGACAGACACCTGTGAGAGATGATAGTGACTGCTGGAGGCCGGACAGACGCCTGTGAGGGATGATATAGTGACTGCTGGAGGCCGGACAGACGCCTGTGAGGGATGATATAGTGACTGCTGGAGGCCGGACAGACACCTGTGAGGGATGATATAGTGACTGCTGGAGGCCAGACAGACGCCTGTGAGGGATGATATAGTGACTGCTGGAGGCCAGACAGACACCTGTGAGGGATGATATAGTGACTGCTGGAGGCCGGACAGACGCCTGTGAGGGATGATATAGTGACTGCTGGAGGCCGGACAGACGCCTGTGAGGGATGATATAGTGACTGCTGGAGGCCGGACAGACGCCTGTGAGGGATGATATAGTGACTGCTGGAGGCCGGACAGACGCCTGTGAGGGATGATATAGTGACTGCTGGAGGCCGGACAGACGCCTGTGAGGGATGATATAGTGACTGCTGGAGGCCGGACAGACGCCTGTGAGGGATGATATAGTGACTGCTGGAGGCCGGACAGACGCCTGTGAGGGATGATATAGTGACTGCTGGAGGCCGGACAGACGCCTGTGAGGGATGATATAGTGACTGCTGGAGGCCGGACAGACGCCTGTGAGGGATGATATAGTGACTGCTGGAGGCCGGACAGACGCCTGTGAGGGATGATATAGTGACTGCTGGAGGATGGACAGACGCCTGTGAGGGATGATATAGTGACTGCTGGAGGCCGGACAGACGCCTGTGAGGGATGATAGAGACTGCTGGAGGCCGGACAGACGCCTGTGAGGGATGATATAGTGACTGCTGGAGGCCGGACAGACGCCTGTGAGGGATGATAGAGACTGCTGGAGGCCGGACAGACGCCTGTGAGGGATGATATAGTGACTGCTGGAGACCGGACAGACGCCTGTGAGGGATGATATAGTGACTGCTGGAGGCCGGACAGACACCTGTGAGGGATGATATAGTGACTGCTGGAGGATGGACAGACGCCTGTGAGGGATGATATAGTGACTGCTGGAGGCCGGACAGACGCCTGTGAGGGATGATATAGTGACTGCTGGAGGATGGACAGACGCCTGTGAGGGATGATATAGTGACTGCTGGAGGCCGGACAGACGCCTGTGAGAGATGATAGTGACTGCTGGAGGCCGGACAGACGCCTGTGAGGGATGATATAGTGACTGCTGGAGGCCGGACAGACGCCTGTGAGGGATGATATAGTGACTGCTGGAGGCCGGACAGACACCTGTGAGGGATGATATAGTGACTGCTGGAGGCCAGACAGACGCCTGTGAGGGATGATATAGTGACTGCTGGAGGCCAGACAGACACCTGTGAGGGATGATATAGTGACTGCTGGAGGCCGGACAGACGCCTGTGAGGGATGATATAGTGATTGCTGGAGGCCGGCCAGACGCCTGTGAGGGATGATATAGTGACTGCTGGAGGCCGGACAGACGCCTGTGAGGGATGATATAGTGACTGCTGGAGGCCGGACAGACGCCTGTGAGGGATGATATAGTGACTGCTGGAGGCCGGACAGACGCCTGTGAGGGATGATATAGTGACTGCTGGAGGCCGGACAGATGCCTGTGAGGGATGATATAGTGGCTGCTGGAGGATGGACAGATGCCTGTGAGGGATGATATAGTGACTGCTGGAGGCCGGACAGACACCTGTGAGGGATGATATAGTGACTGCTGGAGGCCGGACAGACGCCTGTGAGGGATGATAGAGACTGCTGGAGGCCGGACAGACACCTGTGAGGGATGATATAGTGACTGCTGGAGGCCAGACAGACGCCTGTGAGGGATGATATAGTGACTGCTGGAGGCCGGACAGACGCCTGTGAGGGATGATAGAGACTGCTGGAGGCCGGACAGACGCCTGTGAGGGATGATATAGTGACTGCTGGAGGCCGGACAGACGCCTGTGAGGGATGATATAGTGACTGCTGGAGGCTGGACAGACGCCTGTGAGGGATGATATAGTGACTGCTGGAGGCCGGACAGACGCCTGTGAGGGATGATATAGTGACTGCTGGAGACCGGACAGACGCCTGTGAGGGATAATATAGTGACTGCTGGAGGCCGGACAGACGCCTGTGAGGGATGATATAGTGACTGCTGGAGGATGGACAGATGCCTGTGAGGGATGATATAGTGACTGCTGGAGGCCGGACAGACACCTGTGAGGGATGATATAGTGACTGCTGGAGGCCGGACAGACGCCTGTGAGGGATAATATAGTGACTGCTGGAGGCCGGACAGACGCCTGTGAGGTATAATATAGTGACTGCTGGAGGCCGGACAGACGCCTGTGAGGGATGATATAGTGACTGCTGGAGGCCGGACAGATGCCTGTGAGGGATGATATAGTGACTGCTGGAGGCCGGACAGACGCCTGTGAGGGATAATATAGTGACTGCTGGAGGATGGACAGACGCCTGTGAGGGATTATAGAGGCTGCTGGAGGCCGGACAGACGCCTGTGAGGGATGAAAGAGACTGCTGAAGGCCGGACAGACACCTGTGAGGGATGATAGAGGCTGCTGGAGGCCGGACAGACGCCTGTGAGGGATGATATAGTGACTGCTGGAGGCCGGACAGACGCCTGTGAGGGATGATAGAGACTGCTGGAGACCGGACAGATGCCTGTGAGGGATGATATAGTGGCTGCTGGAGACCGGACAGACACCTGTGAGGGATGATAGTGACTGCTGGAGGCCGGACAGACGCCTGTGAGGGATGATAGAGGCTGCTGGAGGCCGGACAGACGCCTGTGAGGGATGATAGAGACTGCTGGAGGCCGGACAGACGCCTGTGAGGGTTGATATAGTGACTGCTGGAGGCCGGACAGACGCCTGTGAGGGATGATATAGAGACTGCTGGAGGCCGGACAGACACCTGTGAGGGATGATATAGTGACTGCTGGAGGCCGGACAGACACCTGTGAGGGATGATATAGTGACTGCTGGAGGCAGGACAGACACCTGTGAGGGATGATATAGTGACTGCTGGAGGCAGGACAGACACCTGTGAGGGATGATATAGTGACTGCTGGAGGCCGGACAGACGCCTGTGAGGGATGATAGAGGCTGCTGGAGGCTGGACAGACGCCTGTGAGGGATGATATAGTGACTGCTGGAGGCCGGACAGACGCCTGTGAGGGATGATATAGTGACTGCTGGAGGATGGACAGACACCTGTGAGGGATGATATAGTGACTGCTGGAGGATGGACAGACGCCTGTGAGGGATGATATAGTGACTGCTGGAGGCCGGACAGACGCCTGTGAGGGATGATATAGTGAGTGCTGGAGGCCGGACAGACGCCTGTGAGGGATGATATAGTGACTGCTGGAGGCCGGACAGACACCTGTGAGGGATGATATAGTGACTGCTGGAGACCGGACAGACGCCTGTGAGGGATGATAGAGACTGCTGGAGGCCGGACAGACACCTGTGAGGGATGATATAGTGACTGCTGGAGGCCGGACAGACACCTGTGAGGGATGATATAGTGACTGCTGGAGGCCGGACAGACGCCTGTGAGGGATGATATAGTGACTGCTGGAGGCCGGACAGACACCTGTGAGGGATGATATAGTGACTGCTGGAGGCCGGACAGACACCTGTGAGGGATGATATAGTGACTGCTGGAGGCCGGACAGACGCCTGTGAGGGATGATATAGTGACTGCTGGAGGCCGGACAGACGCCTGTGAGGGATGATATAGTGACTGCTGGAGGCCGGACAGACGCCTGTGAGGGATCATAGAGACTGCTGGAGGCCGGACAGACACCTGTGAGGGATAATATAGAGACTGCTGGAGGCCGGACAGACACCTGTGAGGGATGATATAGTGACTGCTGGAGGCCGGACAGACACCTGTGAGGGATGATATAGTAACTGCTGGAGGCCAGACAGACGCCTGTGAGGGATGATATAGTGACTGCTGGAGGCCGGACAGATGCCTGTGAGGGATGATATAGTGACTGCTGGAGGCCGGACAGACGCCTGTGAGGGATGATATAGTGACTGCTGGAGGCCGGACAGACACCTGTGAGGGATGATATAGTGACTGCTGGAGGCCGGACAGACGCCTGTGAGGGATGATATAGTGACTGCTGGAGGCCGGACAGACACCTGTGAGGGATGATATAGTGACTGCTGGAGGCCGGACAGACGCCTGTGAGGGATGATAGAGGCTGCTGGAGGCCGGACAGAAGCCTGTGAGGGATGATATAGTGACTGGTGGAGGCCGGACAGACGCCTGTGAGGGATGATATAGTGACTGCTGGAGGCCGGACAGACGCCTGTGAGGGATGATATAGTGACTGCTGGAAGCCGGACAGACGCCTGTGAGGGATGATATAGTGACTGCTGGAGGCCGGACAGACGCCTGTGAGGGATGATATAATGACTGCTGGAGGCCGGACAGACGCCTGTGAGGGATGATATAGTGACTGCTGGAGGCCGGACAGACGCCTGTGAGGGATGATATAGTGACTGCTGGAAGCCGGACAGACGCCTGTGAGGGATGATATAGTGACTGCTGGAGGCCGGACAGACGCCTGTGAGGGATGATATAGTGACTGCTGGAGGCCGGACAGACACCTGTGAGGGATGATATAGTGACTGCTGGAGGATGGACAGACGCCTGTGAGGGATGATATAGTGACTGCTGGAGGCCGGACAGACGCCTGTGAGGGATGATATAGTGACTGCTGGAGGATGGACAGACGCCTGTGAGGGATGATATAGTGACTGCTGGAGGCCGGACAGACGCCTGTGAGAGATGATAGTGACTGCTGGAGGCCGGACAGACGCCTGTGAGGGATGATATAGTGACTGCTGGAGGATGGACAGACACCTGTGAGGGATGATATAGTGACTGCTGGAGGCCGGACAGACGCCTGTGAGGGATGATATAGTGACTGCTGGAGGCCGGACAGACACCTGTGAGGGATGATATAGTGACTGCTGGAGGCCAGACAGACGCCTGTGAGGGATGATATAGTGACTGCTGGAGGCCAGACAGACACCTGTGAGGGATGATATAGTGACTGCTGGAGGCCGGACAGACGCCTGTGAGGGATGATATAGTGACTGCTGGAGGCCGGACAGACGCCTGTGAGGGATGATATAGTGACTGCTGGAGGCCGGACAGACGCCTGTGAGGGATGATATAGTGACTGCTGGAGGATGGACAGATGCCTGTGAGGGATGATATAGTGACTGCTGGAGGATGGACAGATGCCTGTGAGGGATGATATAGTGACTGCTGGAGGCCGGACAGACACCTGTGAGGGATGATATAGTGACTGCTGGAGGCCGGACAGACGCCTGTGAGGGATGATAGAAACTGCTGGAGGCCGGACAGACACCTGTGAGGGATGATATAGTGACTGCTGGAGGCCAGACAGACGCCTGTGAGGGATGATATAGTGACTGCTGGAGGCCGGACAGACGCCTGTGAGGGATGATAGAGACTGCTGGAGGCCGGACAGACGCCTGTGAGGGATGATATAGTGACTGCTGGAGGCCGGACAGACGCCTGTGAGGGATGATATAGTGACTGCTGGAGGCTGGACAGACGCCTGTGAGGGATGATATAGTGACTGTTGGAGGCCGGACAGACGCCTGTGAGGGATGATATAGTGACTGCTGGAGACCGGACAGACGCCTGTGAGGGATAATATAGTGACTGCTGGAGGCCGGACAGACGCCTGTGAGGGATGATATAGTGACTGCTGGAGGATGGACAGATGCCTGTGAGGGATGATATAGTGACTGCTGGAGGCCGGACAGACACCTGTGAGGGATGATATAGTGACTGCTGGAGGCCGGACAGACGCCTGTGAGGGATAATATAGTGACTGCTGGAGGCCGGACAGACGCCTGTGAGGTATAATATAGTGACTGCTGGAGGCCGGACAGACGCCTGTGAGGGATGATATAGTGACTGCTGGAGGCCGGACAGATGCCTGTGAGGGATGATATAGTGACTGCTGGAGGCCGGACAGACGCCTGTGAGGGATAATATAGTGACTGCTGGAGGATGGACAGACGCCTGTGAGGGATTATAGAGGCTGCTGGAGGCCGGACAGACGCCTGTGAGGGATGAAAGAGACTGCTGAAGGCCGGACAGACACCTGTGAGGGATGATAGAGGCTGCTGGAGGCCGGACAGACGCCTGTGAGGGATGATATAGTGACTGCTGGAGGCCGGACAGACGCCTGTGAGGGATGATAGAGACTGCTGGAGACCGGACAGATGCCTGTGAGGGATGATATAGTGGCTGCTGGAGACCGGACAGACACCTGTGAGGGATGATAGTGACTGCTGGAGGCCGGACAGACGCCTGTGAGGGATGATAGAGGCTGCTGGAGGCCGGACAGACGCCTGTGAGGGATGATAGAGACTGCTGGAGGCCGGACAGACGCCTGTGAGGGTTGATATAGTGACTGCTGGAGGCCGGACAGACGCCTGTGAGGGATGATATAGAGACTGCTGGAGGCCGGACAGACACCTGTGAGGGATGATATAGTGACTGCTGGAGGCCGGACAGACACCTGTGAGGGATGATATAGTGACTGCTGGAGGCAGGACAGACACCTGTGAGGGATGATATAGTGACTGCTGGAGGCAGGACAGACACCTGTGAGGGATGATAGAGGCTGCTGGAGGCCGGACAGACGCCTGTGAGGGATGATATAGTGACTGCTGGAGGCCGGACAGACGCCTGTGAGGGATGATATAGTGACTGCTGGAGGCCGGACAGACGCCTGTGAGGGATGATATAGTGACTGCTGGAGGATGGACAGACGCCTGTGAGGGATGATATAGTGACTGCTGGAGGCCGGACAGACGCCTGTGAGGGATGATATAGTGAGTGCTGGAGGCCGGACAGACGCCTGTGAGGGATGATATAGTGACTGCTGGAGGCCGGACAGACACCTGTGAGGGATGATAGTGACTGCTGGAGGCTGGACAGACGCCTGTGAGGGATGATATAGTGACTGCTGGAGGCCGGACAGACGCCTGTGAGGGATGATAGAGACTGCTGGAGGCTGGACAGACGCCTGTGAGGGATAATATAGTGACTGCTGGAGGATAGACAGACGCCTGTGAGGGACGATAGAGGCTGCTGGAGGCCGGACAGACGCCTGTGAGGGATGATAGAGACTGCTGGAGGCCGGACAGACGCCTGTGAGGGATGATAGAGGCTGCTGGAGGCCGGACAGACGCCTGTGAGGGATGATATAGTGACTGCTGGAGGCCGAACAGACGCCTGTGAGGGATGATATAGAGACTGCTGGAGGCCGGACAGACACCTGTGAGGGATAATATAGACTGCTGGAGGCCGGACAGACGCCAGTGAGGGATGATATAGTGACTGCTGGAGGCCGGACAGACACCTGTGAGGGATGATATACTGACTGCTGGAGGCCGGACAGACGCCTGAGAGGAATGATATAGTGACTGCTGGAGGCCGGACAGACACCTGTGAGGGATAATATAGACTGCTGGAGGCCGGACAGACGCCAGTGAGGGATGATATAGTGACTGCTGGAGGCTGGACAGACACCTGTGAGGGATGATATAGTGACTGCTGGAGGCTGGACAGACGCCTGTGAGGGATGATATAGTGACTGCTGGAGGCCGGACAGACGCCTGTGAGGGATGATAGAGACTGCTGGAGGCCAGACAGACGCCTGTGAGGGGTGATATAGTGACTGCTGGAGACCGGACAGACGCCTGTGAGGGATGATAGTGACTGCTGGAGGCCGGACAGACGCCTGTGAGGGATGATATAGTGACTGCTGGAGGCCGGACAGACGCCTGTGAGGGATGATATAGTGACTGCAGGAGGCCGGACAGACGCCTGTGAGGGATGATATAGTGACTGCTGGAGGCCGGACAGACGCCTGTGAGGGATGATAGAGACTGCTGGAGGCCGGACAGACGCCTGTGAGGGATGATATAGTGACTGCTGGAGGCCGGACAGACACCTGTGAGGGATGATAGTGACTGCTGGAGGCCGGACAGACGCCTGTGAGGGATGATATAGTGACTGCTGGAGGATGGACAGACGCCTGTGAGGGATGATATAGTGACTGCTGCAGGCCGGACAGACGCCTGTGAGGGATGATATAGTGACTGCTGGAGGCCGGACAGACACCTGTGAGGGATGATATAGTGACTGCTGGAGGCAGGACAGACACCTGTGAGGGATGATATAGTGACTGCTGGAGGCCGGACAGACACCTGTGAGGGATGATATAGTGACTGCTGGAGGCCGGACAGACGCCTGTGAGGGATGATATAGTGACTGCTGGAGGCCGGACAGACACCTGTGAGGGATGATATAGTGACTGCTGGAGGCCGGACAGACACCTGTGAGGGATGATATAGTGACTGCTGGAGGCAGGACAGACACCTGTGAGGGATGATATAGTGACTGCTGGAGGCAGGACAGACACCTGTGAGGGATGATAGAGGCTGCTGGAGGCCGGACAGACGCCTGTGAGGGATGATATAGTGACTGCCGGAGGCCGGACAGACGCCTGTGAGGGATGATATAGTGACTGCTGGAGGCCGGACAGACACCTGTGAGGGATGATATAGTGACTGCTGGAGGCCGGACAGACACCTGTGAGGGATGATAGTGACTGCTGCAGGCCGGACAGACACCTGTGAGGGATGATAGAGGCTGCTGGAGGCCGGACAGACGCCTGTGAGGGATGATATAGTGACTGCTGGAGGCAGGACAGACACCTGTGAGGGATGATATAGTGACTGCTGGAGGCCGGACAGACACCTGTGAGGGATGATATAGTGACTGCTGGAGGCCGGACAGACGCCTGTGAGGGATGATATAGTGACTGCTGGAGGCCGGACAGACGCCTGTGAGGGATGATATAGTGACTGCTGGAGGCAGGACAGACACCTGTGAGGGATGATAGTGACTGCTGCAGGCCGGACAGACACCTGTGAGGGATGATAGAGGCTGCTGGAGGCCGGACAGACGCCTGTGAGGGATGATATAGTGACTGCCGGAGGCCGGACAGACGCCTGTGAGGGATGATATAGTGACTGCTGGAGGCCGGACAGACACCTGTGAGGGATGATATAGTGACTGCTGGAGGCCGGACAGACGCCTGTGAGGGATGATATAGTGACTGCCGGAGGCCGGACAGACGCCTGTGAGGTATGATATAGTGACTGCTGGAGGCAGGACAGACACCTGTGAGGGATGATAGTGGCTGCTGCAGGCCGGACAGACACCTGTGAGGGATGATAGAGGCTGCTGGAGGCCGGACAGACGCCTGTGAGGGATGATATAGTGACTGCTGGAGGCAGGACAGACACCTGTGAGGGATGATATAGTGACTGCTGGAGGCCGGACAGACACCTGTGAGGGATGATATAGTGACTGCTGGAGGCCGGACAGACGCCTGTGAGGGATGATATAGTGACTGCTGGAGGCCGGACAGACGCCTGTGAGGGATGATATAGTGACTGCTGGAGGCAGGACAGACACCTGTGAGGGATGATAGTGACTGCTGCAGGCCGGACAGACACCTGTGAGGGATGATAGAGGCTGCTGGAGGCCGGACAGACGCCTGTGAGGGATGATATAGTGACTGCCGGAGGCCGGACAGACGCCTGTGAGGGATGATATAGTGACTGCTGGAGGCCGGACAGACACCTGTGAGGGATGATATAGTGACTGCTGGAGGCCGGACAGACGCCTGTGAGGGATGATATAGTGACTGCTGGAGGCCGGACAGACACCTGTGAGGGATGATAGAGACTGCTGGAGGCCGGACAGACACCTGTGAGGGATGATATAGTGACTGCTGGAGGCCGGACAGACGCCTGTGAGGGATGATATAGTGACTGCTGGGGGCCGGAGAGACACCTGTGAGGGATGATATAGTGACTGCTGGAGGCCGGACAGACACCTGTGAGGGATGATATAGTGACTGCTGGAGGCCAGACAGACGCCTGTGAGGGATGATATAGAGACTGCTGGAGGCCGGACAGACGCCTGTGAGGGATGATATAGTGACTGCTGGAGACCGGACAGACGCCTGTGAGGGATGATAGAGACTGCTGGAGGCTGGACAGACGCCTGTGAGGGATAATATAGTGACTGCTGGAGGCCGGACAGACGCCTGTGAGGGATGATATAGTGACTGCTGGAGGCCGGACAGACACCTGTGAGGGATGATATAGTGACTGCTGGAGGCCGGACAGACGCCTGTGAGGGATGATATAGTGACTGCCGGAGGCCGGACAGACGCCTGTGAGGGATGATATAGTGACTGCTGGAGGCAGGACAGACACCTGTGAGGGATGATATAGTGACTGCTGGAGGCCGGACAGACGCCTGTGAGGGATGATATAGTGACTGCTGGAGGCCGGACAGACACCTGTGAGGGATGATAGAGGCTGCTGGAGGCCGGACAGACGCCTGTGAGGGATGATATAGTGACTGCTGGAGGCAGGACAGACACCTGTGAGGGATGATATAGTGACTGCTGGAGGCCGGACAGACACCTGTGAGGGATGATATAGTGACTGCTGGAGGCCGGACAGACGCCTGTGAGGGATGATATAGTGACTGCTGGAGGCCGGACAGACGCCTGTGAGGGATGATATAGTGACTGCTGGAGGCAGGACAGACACCTGTGAGGGATGATAGTGACTGCTGCAGGCCGGACAGACACCTGTGAGGGATGATAGAGGCTGCTGGAGGCCGGACAGACGCCTGTGAGGGATGATATAGTGACTGCCGGAG
The DNA here is from genome assembly GCF_048569485.1 of Anomaloglossus baeobatrachus. NCBI lineage: Eukaryota > Metazoa > Chordata > Amphibia > Anura > Aromobatidae > Anomaloglossus > Anomaloglossus baeobatrachus. The sequence goes on from NW_027445225.1 coordinate 21,490, forward strand.
GCCGGACAGACGCCTGTGAGGGATGATATAGTGACTGCTGGAGGCCGGACAGACACCTGTGAGGGATGATATAGTGACTGCTGGAGGCCGGACAGACGCCTGTGAGGGATGATATAGTGACTGCTGGAGGCTGGACAGACACCTGTGAGGGATGATAGAGACTGCTGGAGGCCGGACAGACACCTGTGAGGGATGATATAGTGACTGCTGGAGGCCGGACAGACGCCTGTGAGGGATGATATAGTGACTGCTGGGTGCCGGAGAGACACCTGTGAGGGATGATAGAGACTGCTGGAGGCCGGACAGACACCTGTGAGGGATGATATAGTGACTGCTGGAGGCCGGACAGACGCCTGTGAGGGATGATATAGAGACTGCTGGAGGCCGGACAGACGCCTGTGAGGGATGATATAGTGACTGCTGGAGACCGGACAGACGCCTGTGAGGGATGATAGAGACTACTGGAGGCTGGACAGACGCCTGTGAGGGATAATATAGTGACTGCTGGAGGCCGGACAGACGCCTGTGAGGGATGATATAGTGACTGCTGGAGGCCGGACAGACGCCTGTGAGGGATGATATAGTGACTGCTGGAGGCCGGACAGACGCCTGTGAGGGATGATAGAGGCTGCTGGAGGCCGGACAGACACCTGTGAGGGATGATATAGTGACTGCTGGAGGCCGGACAGACGCCTGTGAGGGATGATAGAGACTGCTGGAGGCCGGACAGACGCCTGTGAGGGATGATATAGTGACTGCTGGAGGCCGGACAGACGCCTGTGAGGGATGATATAGTGACTGCTGGAGGCCGGACAGACGCCTGTGAGGGATGATATAGTGACTGCTGGAGGCAGGACAGACACCTGTGAGGGATGATATAGTGACTGCTGGAGGCCGGACAGACGCCTGTGAGGGATGATATAGTGACTGCTGGAGGCCGGACAGACGCCTGTGAGGGATGATATAGTGACTGCTGGGGGCCGGACAGATGCCTGTGAGGGATGATATAGTGACTGCTGCAGGCCGGACAGACGCCTGTGAGGGATGATATAGTGACTGCTGGAGGCCGGACAGACGCCTGTGAGGGATGATAGTGACTGCTGGAGGCCGGACAGACACCTGTGAGGAATGATATAGTGACTGCTGGAGGCCGGACAGACGCCTGTGAGGGATGATATAGTGACTGCTGGAGGCCGGACAGACGCCTGTGAGGGATGATATAGTGACTGCTGGAGGCCGGACAGACGCCTGTGCGGGATGATATAGTGACTGCTGGAGGCCGGACAGACGCCTGTGAGGGATGATATAGTGACTGCTGGAGGCCGGACAGACGCCTGTGAGGGATGATATAGTGACTGCTGGAGGCCGGACAGACGCCTGTGAGGGATGATATAGTGACTGCTGGAGGCCGGACAGACACCTGTGAGGGATGATATAGTGACTGCTGGAGGCCGGACAGACGCCTGTGAGGGATGATATAGTGACTGCTGGAGGCCGGACAGACGCCTGTGAGGGATGATATAGTGACTGCTGGAGGCAGGACAGACACCTGTGAGGGATGATAGTGACTGCTGCAGGCCGGACAGACACCTGTGAGGGATGATAGAGGCTGCTGGAGGCCGGACAGACGCCTGTGAGGGATGATATAGTGACTGCCGGAGGCCGGACAGACGCCTGTGAGGGATGATATAGTGACTGCTGGAGGCCGGACAGACACCTGTGAGGGATGATATAGTGACTGCTGGAGGCCGGACAGACGCCTGTGAGGGATGATATAGTGACTGCTGGAGGCTGGACAGACACCTGTGAGGGATGATAGAGACTGCTGGAGGCCGGACAGACACCTGTGAGGGATGATATAGTGACTGCTGGAGGCCGGACAGACGCCTGTGAGGGATGATATAGTGACTGCTGGGTGCCGGAGAGACACCTGTGAGGGATGATAGAGACTGCTGGAGGCCGGACAGACACCTGTGAGGGATGATATAGTGACTGCTGGAGGCCGGACAGACGCCTGTGAGGGATGATATAGAGACTGCTGGAGGCCGGACAGACGCCTGTGAGGGATGATATAGTGACTGCTGGAGACCGGACAGACGCCTGTGAGGGATGATAGAGACTGCTGGAGGCTGGACAGACGCCTGTGAGGGATAATATAGTGACTGCTGGAGGCCGGACAGACGCCTGTGAGGGATGATATAGTGACTGCTGGAGGCCGGACAGACGCCTGTGAGGGATGATATAGTGACTGCTGGAGGCCGGACAGACGCCTGTGAGGGATGATAGAGGCTGCTGGAGGCCGGACAGACACCTGTGAGGGATGATATAGTGACTGCTGGAGGCCGGACAGACGCCTGTGAGGGATGATAGAGACTGCTGGAGGCCGGACAGACGCCTGTGAGGGATGATATAGTGACTGCTGGAGGCCGGACAGACGCCTGTGAGGGATGATATAGTGACTGCTGGAGGCCGGACAGACGCCTGTGAGGGATGATATAGTGACTGCTGGAGGCAGGACAGACACCTGTGAGGGATGATATAGTGACTGCTGGAGGCCGGACAGACGCCTGTGAGGGATGATATAGTGACTGCTGGAGGCCGGACAGACGCCTGTGAGGGATGATATAGTGACTGCTGGGGGCCGGACAGATGCCTGTGAGGGATGATATAGTGACTGCTGCAGGCCGGACAGACGCCTGTGAGGGATGATATAGTGACTGCTGGAGGCCGGACAGACGCCTGTGAGGGATGATAGTGACTGCTGGAGGCCGGACAGACACCTGTGAGGAATGATATAGTGACTGCTGGAGGCCGGACAGACGCCTGTGAGGGATGATATAGTGACTGCTGGAGGCCGGACAGACGCCTGTGAGGGATGATATAGTGACTGCTGGAGGCCGGACAGACGCCTGTGCGGGATGATATAGTGACTGCTGGAGGCCGGACAGACGCCTGTGAGGGATGATATAGTGACTGCTGGAGGCCGGACAGACGCCTGTGAGGGATGATATAGTGACTGCTGGAGGCCGGACAGACGCCTGTGAGGGATGATATAGTGACTGCTGGAGGCCGGACAGACGCCTGTGCGGGATGATATAGTGACTGCTGGAGGCCGGACAGACGCCTGTGAGGGATGATATAGTGACTGCTGGAGGCCGGACAGACGCCTGTGAGGGATCATAGAGACTGCTGGAGGCCGGACAGACGCCTGTGAGGAATGATATAGTGACTGCTGGAGGCCGGACAGACGCCTGTGAGGGATGATATAGTGACTGCTGGAGGCCGGACAGACGCCTGTGAGGGATGATATAGTGACTGCTGGAGGCCGGACAGACGCCTGTGAGGGATGATATAGTGACTGCTGGGGGCCGGACAGATGCCTGTGAGGGATGATATAGTGACTGCTGCAGGCCGGACAGACGCCTGTGAGGGATGATATAGTGACTGCTGGAGGCCGGACAGACGCCTGTGAGGGATGATAGTGACTGCTGGAGGCCGGACAGACACCTGTGAGGAATGATATAGTGACTGCTGGAGGCCGGACAGACGCCTGTGAGGGATGATATAGTGACTGCTGGAGGCCGGACAGACGCCTGTGAGGGATGATATAGTGACTGCTGGAGGCCGGACAGACGCCTGTGCGGGATGATATAGTGACTGCTGGAGGCCGGACAGACGCCTGTGAGGGATGATATAGTGACTGCTGGAGGCCGGACAGACGCCTGTGAGGGATGATATAGTGACTGCTGGAGGCCGGACAGACGCCTGTGAGGGATGATATAGTGACTGCTGGAGGCCGGACAGACGCCTGTGCGGGATGATATAGTGACTGCTGGAGGCCGGACAGACGCCTGTGAGGGATGATATAGTGACTGCTGGAGGCCGGACAGACGCCTGTGAGGGATGATATAGTGACTGCTGGAGGCCGGACAGACGCCTGTGAGGGATGATATAGTGACTGCTGGAGGCCAGACAGACACCTGTGAGGGATGATATAGTGACTGCTGGAGGCCGGACAGACGCCTGTGAGGGATGATATAGTGACTGCTGGAGGCAGGACAGACGCCTGTGAGGGATGATATAGTGACTGATGGAGGCCGGACAGACGCCTGTGAGGGATGATATAGTGACTGCTGGAGGCCGGACAGATGCCTGTGAGGGATGATATAGTGACTTCTGGAGGCCGGACAGACGCCTGTGAGGGATGATATAGTGACTGCTGGAGGCCGGACAGACGCCTGTGAGGGATGATATAGTGACTGCTGGAGGCCGGACAGACGCCTGTGAGGGATGATAGTGACTGCTGGAGGCCGGACAGACGCCTGTGAGGGATGATATAGTGACTGCTGGAGGCCGGACAGACGCCTGTGAGGGATGATATAGAGACTGCTGGAGGCCGGACAGACACCTGTGAGGGATGATATAGTGACTGCTGGAGGCCGGACAGACGCCTGTGAGGGATGATATAGTGACTGCTGGAGGCCGGACAGACGCCTGTGAGGGATGATATAGTGACTGCTGGAGGCCGGACAGACGCCTGTGAGGGATGATATAGTGACTGCTGGAGGCCGGACAGACGCCTGTGAGGGATGATATAGTGACTGCTGGAGGCCGGACAGACGCCTGTGAGGGATGATATAGAGACTGCTGGAGGCCGGACAGACGCCTGTGAGGGATGATATAGTGACTGCTGGAGGATGGACAGACGCCTGTGAGGGATCATATAGTGACTGCTGGAGGCCGGACAGACGCCTGTGAGGGATGATATAGTGACTGCTGGAGGCCGGACAGACGCCTGTGAGGGATGATATAGTGACTGCTGGAGGCCGGACAGACGCCTGTGAGGGATGATATAGTGACTGCTGGAGGCCGGACAGACGCCTGTGCGGGATGATATAGTGACTGCTGGAGGCCGGACAGACGCCTGTGAGGGATGATATAGTGACTGCTGGAGGCCGGACAGACGCCTGTGAGGGATGATATAGTGACTGCTGGAGGCCGGACAGACACCTGTGAGGGATGATATAGTGACTGCTGGAGGCCGGACAGACGCCTGTGAGGGATGATATAGTGACTGCTGGAGGCCGGACAGACGCCTGTGAGGGATGATATAGTGACTGCTGGAGGCCGGACAGACGCCTGTGAGGGATGATATAGTGACTGCTGGAGGCCGGACAGACACCTGTGAGGGATGATATAGTGACTGCTGGAGGCCGGACAGACGCCTGTGAGGGATGATAGAGACTGCTGGAGGCCGGACAGACGCCTGTGAGGGATGATATAGTGACTGCTGGAGGCCGGACAGACGCCTGTGAGGGATGATATAGTGACTGCTGGAGGCCGGACAGACGCCTGTGAGGGATGATAGAGGCTGCTGGAGGCCGGACAGACGCCTGTGAGGGATGATATAGTGACTGCTGGAGGCCGGACAGACGCCTGTGAGGGATGATATAGTGACTGCTGGAGGCCGGACAGACGCCTGTGAGGGATGATATAGAGACTGCTGGAGGCCGGACAGACGCCTGTGAGGGATGATATAGTGACTGCTGGAGGCCGGACAGACGCCTGTGAGGGATGATATAGTGACTGCTGGAGGCCGGACAGACGCCTGTGAGGGATGATATAGTGACTGCTGGAGGATGGACAGACGCCTGTGAGGGATGATATAGTGACTGCTGGAGGCCGGACAGACGCCTGTGAGGGATGATATAGTGACTGCTGGAGGCCGGACAGACGCCTGTGAGGGATGATAGTGACTGCTGGAGGCCGGACAGACACCTGTGAGGAATGATATAGTGACTGCTGGAGGCCGGACAGACGCCTGTGAGGGATGATATAGTGACTGCTGGAGGCAGGACAGACACCTGTGAGGGATGATATAGTGACTGCTGGAGGCCGGACAGACGCCTGTGAGGGATGATATAGTGACTGCTGGAGGCCGGACAGACGCCTGTGAGGGATCATAGAGACTGCTGGAGGCCGGACAGACGCCTGTGAGGAATGATATAGTGACTGCTGGAGGCCGGACAGACGCCTGTGAGGGATGATATAGTGACTGCTGGAGGCCGGACAGACGCCTGTGAGGGATGATATAGTGACTGCTGGAGGCCGGACAGACGCCTGTGAGGGATGATATAGTGACTGCTGGGGGCCGGACAGATGCCTGTGAGGGATGATATAGTGACTGCTGCAGGCCGGACAGACGCCTGTGAGGGATGATATAGTGACTGCTGGAGGCCGGACAGACGCCTGTGAGGGATGATAGTGACTGCTGGAGGCCGGACAGACACCTGTGAGGAATGATATAGTGACTGCTGGAGGCCGGACAGACGCCTGTGAGGGATGATATAGTGACTGCTGGAGGCCGGACAGACGCCTGTGAGGGATGATATAGTGACTGCTGGAGGCCGGACAGACGCCTGTGCGGGATGATATAGTGACTGCTGGAGGCCGGACAGACGCCTGTGAGGGATGATATAGTGACTGCTGGAGGCCGGACAGACGCCTGTGAGGGATGATATAGTGACTGCTGGAGGCCGGACAGACGCCTGTGAGGGATGATATAGTGACTGCTGGAGGCCGGACAGACGCCTGTGCGGGATGATATAGTGACTGCTGGAGGCCGGACAGACGCCTGTGAGGGATGATATAGTGACTGCTGGAGGCCGGACAGACGCCTGTGAGGGATGATATAGTGACTGCTGGAGGCCGGACAGACGCCTGTGAGGGATGATATAGTGACTGCTGGAGGCCAGACAGACACCTGTGAGGGATGATATAGTGACTGCTGGAGGCCGGACAGACGCCTGTGAGGGATGATATAGTGACTGCTGGAGGCAGGACAGACGCCTGTGAGGGATGATATAGTGACTGATGGAGGCCGGACAGACGCCTGTGAGGGATGATATAGTGACTGCTGGAGGCCGGACAGATGCCTGTGAGGGATGATATAGTGACTGCTGGAGGCCGGACAGACGCCTGTGAGGGATGATATAGTGACTGCTGGAGGCCGGACAGATGCCTGTGAGGGATGATATAGTGACTGCTGGAGGCCGGACAGACGCCTGTGAGGGATGATAGTGACTGCTGGAGGCCGGACAGACGCCTGTGAGGGATGATATAGTGACTGCTGGAGGCCGGACAGACGCCTGTGAGGGATGATATAGAGACTGCTGGAGGCCGGACAGACACCTGTGAGGGATGATATAGTGACTGCTGGAGGCCGGACAGACGCCTGTGAGGGATGATATAGTGACTGCTGGAGGCCGGACAGACGCCTGTGAGGGATGATATAGTGACTGCTGGAGGCCGGACAGACGCCTGTGAGGGATGATATAGTGACTGCTGGAGGCCGGACAGACGCCTGTGAGGGATGATATAGTGACTGCTGGAGGCCGGACAGACGCCTGTGAGGGATGATATAGAGACTGCTGGAGGCCGGACAGACGCCTGTGAGGGATGATATAGTGACTGCTGGAGGATGGACAGACGCCTGTGAGGGATGATATAGTGACTGCTGGAGGCCGGACAGACGCCTGTGAGGGATGATATAGTGACTGCTGGAGGCCGGACAGACGCCTGTGAGGGATGATATAGTGACTGCTGGAGGCCGGACAGACGCCTGTGAGGGATGATATAGTGACTGCTGGAGGCCGGACAGACGCCTGTGCGGGATGATATAGTGACTGCTGGAGGCCGGACAGACGCCTGTGAGGGATGATATAGTGACTGCTGGAGGCCGGACAGACGCCTGTGAGGGATGATATAGTGACTGCTGGAGGCCGGACAGACACCTGTGAGGGATGATATAGTGACTGCTGGAGGCCGGACAGACGCCTGTGAGGGATGATATAGTGACTGCTGGAGGCCGGACAGACGCCTGTGAGGGATGATATAGTGACTGCTGGAGGCCGGACAGACGCCTGTGAGGGATGATATAGTGACTGCTGGAGGCCGGACAGACACCTGTGAGGGATGATATAGTGACTGCTGGAGGCCGGACAGACGCCTGTGAGGGATGATAGAGACTGCTGGAGGCCGGACAGACGCCTGTGAGGGATGATATAGTGACTGCTGGAGGCCGGACAGACGCCTGTGAGGGATGATATAGTGACTGCTGGAGGCCGGACAGACGCCTGTGAGGGATGATAGAGGCTGCTGGAGGCCGGACAGACGCCTGTGAGGGATGATATAGTGACTGCTGGAGGCCGGACAGACGCCTGTGAGGGATGATATAGTGACTGCTGGAGGCCGGACAGACGCCTGTGAGGGATGATATAGAGACTGCTGGAGGCCGGACAGACGCCTGTGAGGGATGATATAGTGACTGCTGGAGGCCGGACAGACGCCTGTGAGGGATGATATAGTGACTGCTGGAGGCCGGACAGACGCCTGTGAGGGATGATATAGTGACTGCTGGAGGATGGACAGACGCCTGTGAGGGATGATAGAGACTGCTGGAGGCCGGACAGACGCCTGTGAGGGATGATATAGTGACTGCTGGAGGCCGGACAGACGCCTGTGAGGGATGATAGAGACTGCTGGAGGCCGGACAGACGCCTGTGAGGGATGATATAGTGACTGCTGGAGGCCGGACAGACGCCTGTGAGGGATGATATAGAGACTGCTGGAGGCCGGACAGACGCCTGTGAGGGATGATATAGTGACTGCTGGAGGCCGGACAGACGCCTGTGAGGGATGATATAGTGACTGCTGGAGGCCGGACATACGCCTGTGAGGGATGATATAGTGACTGCTGGAGGCCGGACAGACGCCTGTGAGGGATGATATAGTGGCTGCTGGAGGCCGGACAGACACCTGTGAGGGATGATATAGTGACTGCTGGAGGCCGGACAGACGCCTGTGAGGGATGATATAGTGACTGCTGGAGGCCGGACAGACGCCTGTGAGGGATGATATAGTGACTGCTGGAGGCCGGACAGACGCCTGTGAGGGATGATATAGTGACTGCTGGAGGCCGGACAGACGCCTGTGAGGGATGATATAGTGACTGCTGGAGGCCGGACAGACGCCTGTGAGGGATGATATAGTGACTGCTGGAGGCCGGACAGACACCTGTGAGGGATGATATAGTGACTGCTGGAGGCCAGACAGACGCCTGTGAGGGATGATATAGTGACTGCTGGAGACCGGACAGACACCTGTGAGGGATGATAGAGACTGCTGGAGGCCGGACAGACGCCTGTGAGGGATGATATAGTGACTGCTGGAGGCCGGACAGACACCTGTGAGGGATGATAGAGACTGCTGGAGGCCGGACAGACGCCTGTGAGGGATGATATAGTGACTGCTGGAGGCCGGACAGACACCTGTGAGGGATGATATAGTGACTGCTGGAGACCGGACAGACACCTGTGAGGGATGATAGAGACTGCTGGAGGCCGGACAGACGCCTGTGAGGGATGATAGAGGCTGCTGGAGGCCAGACAGACGCCTGTGAGGGATGATATAGAGACTGCTGGAGGCCGGACAGACGCCTGTGAGGGATGATATAGTGACTGCTGGAGACCGGACAGACACCTGTGAGGGATGATATAGTGACTGCTGGAGGCCGGACAGACGCCTGTGAGGGATGATATAGTGACTGCTGGAGGCCGGACAGACACCTGTGAGGGATGATATAGTGACTGCTGGAGGCCGGACAGACGCCTGTGAGGGATGATATAGTGACTGCTGGAGGCCGGACAGACGCCTGTGAGGGATGATATAGTGACTGCTGGAGGCCGGACAGACGCCTGTGAGGGATGATATAGTGACTGCTGGAGGCCGGACAGACACCTGTGAGGGATGATATAGTGACTGCTGGAGGCCGGACAGACGCCTGTGAGGGATGATAGAGACTGCTGGAGGCCGGACAGACGCCTGTGAGGGATGATATAGTGACTGCTGGAGGCCGGACAGACGCCTGTGAGGGATGATATAGTGACTGCTGGAGGCCGGACAGACGCCTGTGAGGGATGATAGAGGCTGCTGGAGGCCGGACAGACGCCTGTGAGGGATGATATAGTGACTGCTGGAGGCCGGACAGACGCCTGTGAGGGATGATATAGTGACTGCTGGAGGCCGGACAGACGCCTGTGAGGGATGATATAGAGACTGCTGGAGGCCGGACAGACGCCTGTGAGGGATGATATAGTGACTGCTGGAGGCCGGACAGACGCCTGTGAGGGATGATATAGTGACTGCTGGAGGCCGGACAGACGCCTGTGAGGGATGATATAGTGACTGCTGGAGGATGGACAGACGCCTGTGAGGGATGATAGAGACTGCTGGAGGCCGGACAGACGCCTGTGAGGGATGATATAGTGACTGCTGGAGGCCGGACAGACGCCTGTGAGGGATGATAGAGACTGCTGGAGGCCGGACAGACGCCTGTGAGGGATGATATAGTGACTGCTGGAGGCCGGACAGACGCCTGTGAGGGATGATATAGAGACTGCTGGAGGCCGGACAGACGCCTGTGAGGGATGATATAGTGACTGCTGGAGGCCGGACAGACGCCTGTGAGGGATGATATAGTGACTGCTGGAGGCCGGACATACGCCTGTGAGGGATGATATAGTGACTGCTGGAGGCCGGACAGACGCCTGTGAGGGATGATATAGTGGCTGCTGGAGGCCGGACAGACACCTGTGAGGGATGATATAGTGACTGCTGGAGGCCGGACAGACGCCTGTGAGGGATGATATAGTGACTGCTGGAGGCCGGACAGACGCCTGTGAGGGATGATATAGTGACTGCTGGAGGCCGGACAGACGCCTGTGAGGGATGATATAGTGACTGCTGGAGGCCGGACAGACGCCTGTGAGGGATGATATAGTGACTGCTGGAGGCCGGACAGACGCCTGTGAGGGATGATATAGTGACTGCTGGAGGCCGGACAGACACCTGTGAGGGATGATATAGTGACTGCTGGAGGCCAGACAGACGCCTGTGAGGGATGATATAGTGACTGCTGGAGACCGGACAGACACCTGTGAGGGATGATAGAGACTGCTGGAGGCCGGACAGACGCCTGTGAGGGATGATATAGTGACTGCTGGAGGCCGGACAGACACCTGTGAGGGATGATAGAGACTGCTGGAGGCCGGACAGACGCCTGTGAGGGATGATATAGTGACTGCTGGAGGCCGGACAGACACCTGTGAGGGATGATATAGTGACTGCTGGAGACCGGACAGACACCTGTGAGGGATGATAGAGACTGCTGGAGGCCGGACAGACGCCTGTGAGGGATGATAGAGGCTGCTGGAGGCCAGACAGACGCCTGTGAGGGATGATATAGAGACTGCTGGAGGCCGGACAGACGCCTGTGAGGGATGATATAGTGACTGCTGGAGACCGGACAGACACCTGTGAGGGATGATATAGTGACTGCTGGAGGCTGGACAGACGCCTGTGAGGGATGATATAGTGACTGCCGGAGGCCGGACAGACGCCTGTGAGGGATGATATAGAGACTGCTGGAGGCCGGACAGACGCCTGTGAGGGATGATATAGTGACTGCTGGAGGCTGGACAGACGCCTGTGAGGGATGATATAGTGACTGCCGGAGGCCGGACAGACACCTGTGAGGGATGATAGAGACTGCTGGAGGCCGGACAGATGCCTGTGAGGGATGATAGAGGCTGCTGGAGGCCAGACAGACGCCTGTGAGGGATGATATAGAGACTGCTGGAGGCCGGACAGACGCCTGTGAGGGATGATATAGTGACTGCTGGAGACCGGACAGACACCTGTGAGGGATGATATAGTGACTGCTGGAGGCTGGACAGACGCCTGTGAGGGATGATATAGTGACTGCCGGAGGCCGGACAGACGCCTGTGAGGGATGATATAGTGATTGCTGGAGGCCGGACAGACGCCTGTGAGGGATGATATAGTGACTGCTGGAGACCGGACAGACACCTGTGAGGGATGATATAGAGACTGCTGGAGACCGGACAGACACCTGTGAGGGATGATATAGTGACTGCTGGAGGCCGGACAGACGCCTGTGAGGGATGATATAGTGACTGCTGGAGGCCGGACAGACACCTGTGAGGGATGATATAGTGACTGCTGGAGGCCAGACAGACGCCTGTGAGGGATGATATAGTGACTGCTGGAGACCGGACAGACACCTGTGAGGGATGATAGAGACTGCTGGAGGCCGGACAGACGCCTGTGAGGGATGATAGAGGCTGCTGGAGGCCAGACAGACGCCTGTGAGGGATGATATAGAGACTGCTGGAGGCCGGACAGACGCCTGTGAGGGATGATATAGTGACTGCTGGAGACCGGACAGACACCTGTGAGGGATGATATAGTGACTGCTGGAGGCTGGACAGACGCCTGTGAGGGATGATATAGTGACTGCCGGAGGCCGGACAGACGCCTGTGAGGGATGATATAGAGACTGCTGGAGGCCGGACAGACGCCTGTGAGGGATGATATAGTGACTGCTGGAGGCTGGACAGACGCCTGTGAGGGATGATATAGTGACTGCCGGAGGCCGGACAGACACCTGTGAGGGATGATAGAGACTGCTGGAGGCCGGACAGATGCCTGTGAGGGATGATAGAGGCTGCTGGAGGCCAGACAGACGCCTGTGAGGGATGATATAGAGACTGCTGGAGGCCGGACAGACGCCTGTGAGGGATGATATAGTGACTGCTGGAGACCGGACAGACACCTGTGAGGGATGATATAGTGACTGCTGGAGGCTGGACAGACGCCTGTGAGGGATGATATAGTGACTGCCGGAGGCCGGACAGACGCCTGTGAGGGATGATATAGTGATTGCTGGAGGCCGGACAGACGCCTGTGAGGGATGATAGTGGCTGCTGGAGGCCGGACAGACGCCTGTGAGGGATGATATAGTGACTGCTGGAGGCCGGACAGACGCCTGTGAGGGATGATATAGTGACTGCTGGAGGCCGGACAGACGCCTGTGAGGGATGATATAGTGACTGCTGGAGGCCGGACAGACGCCTGTGAGGGATGATATAGTGACTGCTGGAGGCCAGACAGACGCCTGTGAGGGATGATATAGAGACTGCTGGAGGCCGGACAGACGCCTGTGAGGGATGATATAGTGACTGCTGGAGACCGGACAGACACCTGTGAGGGATGATATAGTGACTGCTGGAGGCTGGACAGACGCCTGTGAGGGATGATATAGTGACTGCCGGAGGCCGGACAGACGCCTGTGAGGGATGATATAGTGATTGCTGGAGGCCGGACAGACGCCTGTGAGGGATGATATAGTGACTGCTGGAGACCGGACAGACACCTGTGAGGGATGATATAGAGACTGCTGGAGACCGGACAGACACCTGTGAGGGATGATATAGTGACTGCTGGAGGCCGGACAGACGCCTGTGAGGGATGATATAGTGACTGCTGGAGGCCGGACAGACACCTGTGAGGGATGATATAGTGACTGCTGGAGGCCAGACAGACGCCTGTGAGGGATGATATAGTGACTGCTGGAGACCGGACAGACACCTGTGAGGGATGATAGAGACTGCTGGAGGCCGGACAGACGCCTGTGAGGGATGATAGAGGCTGCTGGAGGCCAGACAGACGCCTGTGAGGGATGATATAGAGACTGCTGGAGGCCGGACAGACGCCTGTGAGGGATGATATAGTGACTGCTGGAGACCGGACAGACACCTGTGAGGGATGATATAGTGACTGCTGGAGGCTGGACAGACGCCTGTGAGGGATGATATAGTGACTGCCGGAGGCCGGACAGACGCCTGTGAGGGATGATATAGAGACTGCTGGAGGCCGGACAGACGCCTGTGAGGGATGATATAGTGACTGCTGGAGGCTGGACAGACGCCTGTGAGGGATGATATAGTGACTGCCGGAGGCCGGACAGACACCTGTGAGGGATGATAGAGACTGCTGGAGGCCGGACAGATGCCTGTGAGGGATGATAGAGGCTGCTGGAGGCCAGACAGACGCCTGTGAGGGATGATATAGAGACTGCTGGAGGCCGGACAGACGCCTGTGAGGGATGATATAGTGACTGCTGGAGACCGGACAGACACCTGTGAGGGATGATATAGTGACTGCTGGAGGCTGGACAGACGCCTGTGAGGGATGATATAGTGACTGCCGGAGGCCGGACAGACGCCTGTGAGGGATGATATAGTGATTGCTGGAGGCCGGACAGACGCCTGTGAGGGATGATATAGTGACTGCTGGAGACCGGACAGACACCTGTGAGGGATGATATAGAGACTGCTGGAGACCGGACAGACACCTGTGAGGGATGATAGTGACTGCTGGAGGCCGGACAGACGCCTGTGAGGGATGATATAGTGACTGCTGGAGGCCGGACAGACGCCTGTGAGGGATGATATAGTGACTGCTGGAGGCCGGACAGACGCCTGTGAGGGATGATATAGTGGCTGGTGGAGGCCGGACAGACGCCTGTGAGGGATGATATAGAGACTGCTGGAGGCCGGACAGACGCCTGTGAGGGATGATATAGAGACTGCTGGAGGCCGGACAGACGCCTGTGAGGGATGATATAGTGACTGCTGGAGGCCGGACAGACACCTGTGAGGGATGATATAGTGACTGCTGGAGGCTGGACAGACGCCTGTGAGGGATGATAGAGACTGCTGGAGGCCGGACAGACACCTGTGAGGGATGATATAGTGACTGCTGGAGGCCGGACAGACGCCTGTGAGGGATGATAGAGACTGCTGGAGGCCGGACAGACGCCTGTGAGGGATGATAGAGGCTGCTGGAGGCCGGACAGACGCCTGTGAGGGATGATAGAGACTGCTCCTGTGATCCGGGGTTCGGACTCTATGACCCTGGAGGTCCCGTCCATCTCCACCATTCTGTGGCAGTGCCGGGTGTGAGGGCGCACTTCCCTCACCTCACAGACGCTGTGTTTAGATTTCACATATAAATAAAGTTTTCGGATTGAAGTTTCGCTTCTCTTCTTGGTTTGCCCCACCTCCCTAAGCTGATTGGCCACTCTCGGCTATGAAATGCGAGCTGATTGGTTGCGGCTCCACCCTTTCCTCGGAGACCGCTGCTTCCTTTTCCTTGTTCCGGACCCGACCCTTGTGGACGCCTGATGGTTCTTGCAGTTGATTGGACGGCTTTGCCCAGTGACGACCAATCCCTTTCTTTAATTCTTGTGCAAACACGTTAACAGTTTTATCGTTAACGTTGATTGGCTGTTGTTTTCGGCAAGCGCGTTTCCGGCTAGTCACCGATTGGCTGATTATTACCTATCTGCTGGTTTTTATTGGTCGCTGACTCTCCTGTCAGTCCGGGCCGGTGAGCGCCTCAGCCGCCGGCCTGTTCCGTTCAGCAGCTCCCAAACATGGAGCCACCGCCAGGGTCCTGCTCCTCCCCCCCGGGGCCCCGGCCAGTGCCGCCTCCGCGCAAAGGCTCCATGGAGCGCCGGCCCCTGAGCCCTCTCCGGAGAGGAGCCGAGTACCTGGGGGCCACCGGCGATGGCCGTGCCCGGGGGAGCAAGCCTGGGACCCCTGAGAAGGCTACAGTCACCCAGAGAGTGCTGATAGTAATGCAGAGCCATGGCAGCCCCCAGCACAGTGCGGAGCCACACCGCGGAGCCTCCTCGCCTGCGGAGCCAGACCGCGGAGCCTCCTCGCCTGCGGAGCCAGACCGCGGAGCCTCCTCGCCTGCGGAGCCAGACCGCGGAGCCTCCTCGCCTGCGGAGCCAGACCACGGAGCCTCCTCGCCTGCGGAGCCCGGCCGCGGAGCCTCCTCGCCTGCGGAGCCAGACCGCGGAGCCTCCTCCTCACCTGCGGAGCCAGACCGCGGAGCCTCCTCGCCTGCGGAGCCCGGCCGCGGAGCCTCCTCGCCTGCGGAGCCCGGCCGCGGAGCCTCCTCGCCTGCGGAGCCACACCGCAGAGCCTCCTCCTCACCTGCGGAGCCAGACCGCGGAGCCTCCTCGCCTGCGGAGCCAGACCGCGGAGCCTCCTTGCCTGCGGAGTCCGGCCGTGGAGCCTCTTCGCCTGCGGAGCCAGACCGCGGAGCCTCCTCGCCTGCGAAACCCGCCCACGGAGCCTCCTCCTCTGTGGAGCCCGGCCGCGGAGCCTCCTCGCCTGCGGAGCCAGACCGCGGAGCCTCCTCGCCTGCGAAACCCGCCCACGGAGCCTCCTCCTCTGTGGAGCCCGGCCGCGGAGCCTCCTCGCCTGCGGAGCCCGGCTGTGAAGCCTCCTCGCCTGCGGAGCCCGGCCGTGGAGCCTCCTCTCCTGTGGTGCCCGGCTGTGAAGCCTACGCTTTGCAGTATACTTTGGCATCAAACTGGGGTGCATCAATGTCAGTGAGAACCTCAAAAGAAGTTCAGGAGACATCATCTTCAGAGAGCATCCCAATAATATCTGTTTCCGAGCTCCCACCGAGAGGTGCAGCACCACCACCAAGCACCACAGGGCAGGACCGGGGTACAGCACTGCCACCGAGCGCCCCAGGGCAGGACCGGGGTACAGCACTGCCACCGAGCGCCCCAGGGCAGGACCGGGGTACAGCACCGCCACCAAGCACCCCAGGGCAGGACCGGGGTACAGCACCGCCACCAAGCACCCCAGGGCAGGACCGGGGTACAGCACCGCCACCGAGCGCCCCAGGGCAGGACCGGGGTACAGCACCGCCACCGAGCACCCCAGGGCAGGACCGGGGTACAGCACCGCCACCGAGCTCCCCAGGGCAGGATCAGGGTACAGCACCGCCACCGAGCGCCCCAGGGCAGGACCGGGGTTCAGCAGGGCCACCGAGCGCCCCAGGGCAGGACCGGGGTGTATCACAGCCGCCGAGCGCCCCAGGGCAGGACCGGGGTACAGCACCGCCACCGAGCACCCCAGGGCAGAACCAGGGTGCAGCACAGCCACCGAGCGCCCCAGGGCAGGACCGGGGTGCAGCACCGCCACCGAGCTCCCCAGGGCAGGACCGGGGTACAGCACCGCCACCGAGCGCCCCAGGGCAGGACCGGGGTACAGCACCGCCACCGAGCTCCCCAGGGCAGGACCGGGCTGCAGCACCGCCACCGAGCTCCCTAGGGCAGGACCGGGCTGCAGCACCGCCACCGAGCTCCCCAGGGCAGGACCGGGCTGCAGCACCGCCACCGAGCTCCCCAGGGCAGGACCGGGCTGCAGCACCGCCACCGAGCTCCCCAGGGCAGGACCGGGCTGCAGCACCGCCACCGAGCTCCCCAGGGCAGGACCGGGCTGCAGCACCGCCACCGAGCTCCCCAGGGCAGGACCGGGCTGCAGCACCGCCACCGAGCTCCCCAGGGCAGGACCGGGCTGCAGCACCGCCACCGAGCTCCCCAGGGCAGGACCGGGCTGCAGCACCGCCACCGAGCTCCCCAGGGCAGGACTGGGCTGCAGCACCGCCACAGAGCGTCCCAGGGCAGGACCGGGCTGCAGCACCGCCACCAAGCGCCCCAAGACAAGTGGAACCCACACAGGACACCATGATAAGTTTGGGGAAATCTATTCAGACTCCAATGCAGGGCACCCCAAAAGAGAACCATAGGGTGCAGCTTTCGGATACCATGATGCAGGACAGGGTGGTTTCTTCACCATCGATACAGAGCCAGCTAATCGCACCTCAACATTCAGCCGAAGAGAAGATAGAAAGTAGGGGGATGTCACCCCCGGCCGACATGTTAAGACAAGGCTCAATAGCACTGCCTAATTACACAGGGGCCCGAGACTGCACTACGACCTATGGAGAAGGTACAGCACTGCAGCCGGCCATGGAGATAAAGGGTGACGTTTCACTGACTGACGGTGCCTCGCAGAGTGCTATTCCACATCCCCAGAACCACACCCCGGCCGCCAGGGCAGAGGACCCGCGGAGCGCCCCGGCCGCCAGGGCAGAGGACCCGCGGAGCGCCCCGGCCGCCAGGGCAGAGGACCCGCGGAGCGCCCCGGCCGCCAGGGCAGAGGACCCGCGGAGCGTTACCATTATCTCACTCAACTTGATCAAACAAGAAGCAGAGCACCGGCAAGATGGAGGTCTAGCGATGGGTCACCTGAACTCCACTTCTCAGATGTCTAATCTTCCTGCACAGCCAAGCCTTGGGAGGTCATCATTATCCCCAATTCGTGTCCCAGGCCCTTCAAGCCCACATAGGAGCATATCCACTAAACCACCTCTTCCCATTCCCCCTCGATCCAACCTGTACCCTGGCCATCAGGCCCGGGAGCAGGAGTCTTCTGCTAGTCATGACACGGCCTCGCTATCCAGTTTTAGGTCCAAGGCCCCAGCCCCAGACACGCTCAGTTATCTGGATTCTGTCAGTCTGATGTCAGGCACCATGGAGTCCCTCACCCTGCTGGACGACGCCAGCTCTCTAGGCTCTGATTCGGAGATTAATGGCATGCCATACAAGAAGACGGACAAATACGGCTTTCTTGGAGGAAATCAGTACACTGGTAACGGGTCAGTGCCATCACCTGCCATTAGACTGACTGAGGATTCGATGTGAGAGTGGCTCACCATGTTAGGCTGTGGCGGTGATACAGAGTGTGATGAGGTGTGGCGGTGATACGAGGCGTGTGAGATGTGTGGTGGGGATACGAGGCGTGTGATGAGGTGTGTGGTGGTGATAGGCGTGTGAGATGTGTGGTGGGGATACGAGGCGTGTGATGAGGTGTGGTGGGGATACGAGGCGTGTGATGAGGTGTGGCGGTGATACGAGGCGTGTGAGATGTGTGGTGGGGATACGAGGCGTGTGATGAGGTGTGTGGTGGTGATAGGCGTGTGAGATGTGTGGTGGGGATACGAGGCGTGTGATGAGGTGTGGTGGGGACACGAGGCGTGTGATGAGGTGTGGCGGTGATACGAGGCGTGTGATGAGGTGTGTGGTGGTGATACGAGGCGTGTGATGAGGTGTGTGGTGGGGATACGAGGCGTGTGATGAGGTGTGTGGTGGGGATACGAGGCGTGTGATGAGGTGTGTGGTGGGGATACGAGGCGTGTGATGTGGTGTGTGGTGGGGATACGAGGCGTGTGATGAGGTGTGTGGTGGGGATACGAGGCGTGTGATGAGGTGTGTGGTGGTGATACGAGGCGTGTGATGTGGTGGGGATACGAGGCGTGTGATGAGGTGTGTGGTGGTGATACGAGGCGTGTGATGTGGTGGGGATACGAGGCGTGTGATGAGGTGTGTGGTGGTGATACGAGGCGTGTGATGAGGTGTGTGGTGGTGATACGAGGCGTCTGATGAGGTGTGGTGGTGATACGAGGCGTGTGATGAGGTGTGGTGATACGAGGCGTGTGATGAGGTGTGGTGGTGATACAAGGCGTGTGATGAGGTGTGTGGGGGGTGATACGAGGCATGTGATGAGGTGTGGTGGGGATACGAGGCGTGTGATGAGGTGTGGTGGGGATACGAGGCGTGTGATGAGGTGTGTGGTGGTGATACGAGGCGTGTGATGAGGTGTGTGGTGGGGATACGAGGCGTGTGATGAGGTGTGTGGTGGGGATACGAGGCGTGTGATGAGGTGTGTGGTGGGGATACGAGGCGTGTGATGTGGTGGGGATACGAGGCGTGTGATGAGGTGTGTGGTGGTGATACGAGGCGTGTGATGAGGTGTGTGGTGGTGATACGAGGCGTCTGATGAGGTGTGGTGGTGGTGATACGAGGCGTGTGATGAGGTGTGGTGATACGAGGCGTGTGATGAGGTGTGGTGGTGATACAAGGCGTGTGATGAGGTGTGTGGGGGTGATACGAGGCATGTGATGAGGTGTGGTGGGGATACGAGGCGTGTGATGAGGTGTGGTGGTGATACGAGGCATGTGATGAGGTGTGGTGGGGATACGAGGCGTGTGATGAGGTGTGGTGGTGATACGAGGCGTATGATGAGGTGTGTGGTGGGGATACGAGGCGTGTGAGGTGTGGTGGTGATACGAGGCGTGTGATGAGGTGTGGTGGTGATACGAGGTGTATGATGAGGTGTGTGGTGGGGATACGAGGCGTGTGATGAGGTGTGGCGGTGATACGAGGCGTGTGAGGAGGTGTGGTGGGGATACGAGGCGTGTGATGAGGTGTGGTGGTGATACGAGGCGTGTGATGAGGTGTGTGGTGGTGATACGAGGCGTGTGATGAGGTGTGGTGGTGATACGAGGTGTATGATGAGGTGTGTGGTGGGGATACGAGGCGTGTGATGAGGTGTGGCGGTGATACGAGGCGTGTGATGAGGTGTGGTGGTGATACGAGGCGTGTGATGAGGTGTGGTGGTGATACGAGGCGTGTGATGAGGTGTGGCGGTGATACGAGGCGTATGATGAGGTGTGGTGGTGATACGATGCGTGTGATGAGGTGTGGCGGTGATACGAGGCGTGTGATGAGGTGTTTGGCGGTAATTTGAGGCGTGGGAGGTGTCTATGTTCAGGGCTATAGTCGCTTTTCTTCCTTTTGCAGAGACACCGCCATTCCTGTGGAGATCGCTCGCCAGCGAGAGCTGAAATGGTTGGACATGTTCAGTACATGGGATAAATGGCTGACACGGCGATTTCAGAAGGTGAGGTGACGGGATGTCAGTGATGGGTGGAGCGGGGGCACCTGTGGAGCGGGGGGGGTTCTGGGGGGGGTGGCTATGGAGCATGTGCGGGGGACCAGGGGAGGCTGTGGACGCGCGCTTGTTGCCAGCTCTCACTTTACAGCTGCTGCGCTATTGTCCCCTGGTCTGTCACTGTAGCTCTTTGTTTGCAGGTGAAGCTGAGGTGCAGGAAGGGGATCCCCTCGTCCCTCAGGGCCAAGGCCTGGCAGTACCTCTCTAATAGCCATGATCTTCTGACGAAAAATCCTGGAAAATTTGAGGTGAGCGGACGCCATGATGATGGGTGGAGGCGGCCGTTCCTCTCCGGTTGTTCCTGCTCGGATTTGATGCTTTCTCTTACAATTGTAGGAAATGGAGCGACAACAAGGAGACCCCAAATGGCTGGATGTAATCGAGAAAGACCTTCACCGACAATTTCCTTTCCATGAGATGTTTGCAGCACGAGGGGGACACGGGTAAGATGGGGGCAGTATGAGGGGCACACGGGTAAGATGGGGGCTGCACGAGGAGGGCACGGGTAAGATGGGGGCAGTATGAGGGGCACACGGGTAAGATGGGGGCTGCACGAGGAGGGCACGGGTAAGATGGTGGCAGTATGAGGGGCACACGGGTAAGATGGGGGCTGCACGAGGGGGACACGGGTAAGATGGTGGCAGTATGAGGGGGGCACGGGTAAGATGGGGGCTGCACAAGGAGGGCACGGGTAAGATGGCAGTATGAGGGGCACACGGGTAAGATGGGGGCAGTATGAGGGGGACACGGGTAAGATGGGGGCTGCACGAGGAGGGCACGGGTAAGATGGGGGCAGTATGAGGGGCACACGGGTAAGATGGGGGCAGTATGAGGGGCACACGGGTAAGATGGGGGCTGCACGAGGAGGCACGGGTAAGATGGGGGCTGCACGAGGAGGGCACGGGTAAGATGGGGGCTGCACGAGGAGGGCACGGGTAAGATGGGGGCTGCACGAGGGGGACACGGGTAAGATGGTGGCAGTATGAGGGGGGCACGGGTAAGATGGGGGCTGCACGAGGAGGGCACGGGTAAGATGGGGGCAGTATGAGGGGCACACGGGTAAGATGGGGGCAGTATGAGGGGCACACGGGTAAGATGGGGGCTGCACGAGGAGGCACGGGTAAGATGGGGGCTGCACGAGGAGGGCACGGGTAAGATAGGGGCAATATGAGGAGCACACGGGTAAGATGGGGGCTGCACAAGGAGGGCACGGGTAAGATGGGGGCAGTATGAGGGGCACACGGGTAAGATGGGGGCTGCACGAGGAGGGCACGGGTAAGATGGGGGCAGTATGAGGGGCACACGGGTAAGATGGGGGCTGCACGAGGAGGGCACGGGTAAGATGGGGGCAGTATGAGGGGCACACGGGTAAGATGGGGGCTGCACAAGGAGGGCACGGGTAAGATGGGGGCAGTGTGAGGGGCACACGGGTAAGATGGGGGCTGCACAAGGAGGGCACGGGTAAGATGGTGGCAGTATGAGGGGGGCACGGGTAAGATGGGGGCTGCACAAGGAGGGCACGGGTAAGATGGCAGTATGAGGGGCACACGGGTAAGATGGGGGCAGTATGAGGGGCACACGGGTAAGATGGGGGCTGCACGAGGAGGGCACGGGTAAGATGGGGGCAGTATGAGGGGCACACGGGTAAGATGGGGGCTGCACGAGGAGGGCACGGGTAAGATGGTGGCAGTATGAGGGGCACACGGGTAAGATGGGGGCTGCACGAGGGGGACACGGGTAAGATGGTGGCAGTATGAGGGGGGCACGGGTAAGATGGGGGCTGCACAAGGAGGGCACGGGTAAGATGGCAGTATGAGGGGCACACGGGTAAGATGGGGGCAGTATGAGGGGGACACGGGTAAGATGGGGGCTGCACGAGGAGGGCACGGGTAAGATGGGGGCAGTATGAGGGGCACACGGGTAAGATGGGGGCAGTATGAGGGGCACACGGGTAAGATGGGGGCTGCACGAGGAGGCACGGGTAAGATGGGGGCTGCACGAGGAGGGCACGGGTAAGA
Source organism: Anomaloglossus baeobatrachus (assembly GCF_048569485.1). Lineage (NCBI taxonomy): Eukaryota > Metazoa > Chordata > Amphibia > Anura > Aromobatidae > Anomaloglossus > Anomaloglossus baeobatrachus. Next base: position 44,093 of record NW_027445225.1, read on the forward strand.
TGGGGGCTGCACGAGGAGGGCACGGGTAAGATGGGGGCTGCACGAGGGGGACACGGGTAAGATGGTGGCAGTATGAGGGGGGCACGGGTAAGATGGGGGCTGCACGAGGAGGGCACGGGTAAGATGGGGGCAGTATGAGGGGCACACGGGTAAGATGGGGGCAGTATGAGGGGCACACGGGTAAGATGGGGGCTGCACGAGGAGGCACGGGTAAGATGGGGGCTGCACGAGGAGGGCACGGGTAAGATAGGGGCAATATGAGGAGCACACGGGTAAGATGGGGGCTGCACAAGGAGGGCACGGGTAAGATGGGGGCAGTATGAGGGGCACACGGGTAAGATGGGGGCTGCACGAGGAGGGCACGGGTAAGATGGGGGCAGTATGAGGGGCACACGGGTAAGATGGGGGCTGCACGAGGAGGGCACGGGTAAGATGGGGGCAGTATGAGGGGCACACGGGTAAGATGGGGGCTGCACAAGGAGGGCACGGGTAAGATGGGGGCAGTGTGAGGGGCACACGGGTAAGATGGGGGCTGCACAAGGAGGGCACGGGTAAGATGGGGGCTGCACGAGGAGGGCACGGGTAAGATGGGGGCTGCACGAGGGGGGCACGGGTAAGATGGGGGTTGCACAAGGAGGGCACGGGTAAGATGGGGGCAGTATGAGGGGCACACGGGTAAGATGGGGGCTGCACAAGGAGGGCACGGGTAAGATGGGGGCAGTGTGAGGGGCACACGGGTAAGATGGGGGCTGCACAAGGAGGGCACAGGTAAGATGGGGGCTGCACGAGGAGGACACGGGTAAGATGGGGGCAGTATGAGGGGCACACGGGTAAGATGGGGGCTGCACAAGGAGGGCACGGGTAAGATGGGGGCAGTGTGAGGGGCACACGGGTAAGATGGGGGCTGCACAAGGAGGGCACGGGTAAGATGGGGGCAGTGTGAGGGGCACACGGGTAAGATGGGGGCTGCACAAGGAGGGCACGGGTAAGATGGGGGCAGTGTGAGGGGCACACGGGTAAGATGGGGGCTGCACAAGGAGGGCACTGGTAAGATGGGGGCTGCACGAGGAGGACACGGGTAAGATGGGGGCTGCACGAGGAGGGCACGGGTAAGATGGGGGCTGCACGAGGAGGGCACGGGTAAGATGGGGGCTGCACGAGGAGGCACGGGTAAGATGGGGGCTGCACGAGGGGGGCACGGGTAAGATGGGGGCTGCACGAGGGGGGCACGGGTAAGATGGGGGCAGGATGAAGGGTGGAGCACAAATAAGGTGGGGGTATATGGCGACGTTGATGTTATTGGCTGCCTCCTGGAGAAGCTGCCGGTGACTCGCCCCAGGGCTATGGGGTACTCGGTCCCGGGCGGTGTATAGCTGGGATATGTCACTGGGGGGCCGTTGCCCGGTTTCGTGACCCTGGGGCTCGCTTGGGTTATGTACAGGGGATTGATAATAGAGTTTTTGTTGTGACGCCACTTGCGGGTTGCGGCTATTTGGATGGAGCCACCGCTGCACAGTCTCTCACCGATGGGGCTGGTGTTAATGGCAGCTTGGATGTTGGGTCCTCCTCGAGTAGGCCCAGGGGATGGATGATGCTATTAGATGTGGAAAGAAGGTAGCCACACAAGGGCTTGCAGTGTAACTGGTTCTTTACCCACAGCGTTGTTATGGCTGGCATCCCGGAGAAGGCTGGTCCTCACCACTGGTCCTCTTACTCCCAGTGCCGGTGGGTGACCTGGTGGCTATTTCCCCTGCACCTGTCTCTGGTTGGTGGGTCCCCGCGGCTTGGAGCATCTGGGGGTCCCCTCCTGGTTGTCTTTCAGTCTTAGCCCGTACGGCTGGCAGTCTGAACCCTGTACAGTAGGGGCGGTGTTCTGTTCTGGTCCCAGGTTCTCCCGTTACTGCTGGTGCCCCGGACTTTACAGTCAGTGAGGTCCTGGATGGTCCTCACCGTGCAGAGTTTATCAGGTCTGCCTGGAGCGTTTGCCTGACCTAGGGCTCTGTACCCCGTAGGTGCTATGGTTCCGTGAGTACTCCACCGGCAACCACATGCCTGTGCCTGACAGGTCACTGTTACTCTCCTGTCAGTGCGGTTACGTCCGTCTCCTCTTACTGTCACTGACTGACTGTCTGACCCCTCCTCCCTGGTTGAGTCTAGTGGACTGGCTCGGCTCCAGCCCCAGGTGACCATCCATTGCGTCCAACCCTAGCCTGTCACCAGTCCTTGGGGAAGGGAAAAACTGGGATTATATATGTGTTTTGGTGTTACCGGCACTGGTCTTCTGGGTCCCTGTGGGTAGGCCCTGCATCTTTGACAGGATGCAGTTCCTTGTAGCTCCTGATGGCTTCAGGGGCGCTACAGCAGCAACCTGTAGATGGATTGTGCCCCATGCTTTCTCTTTTCTCCGCTGACAGGCAGCAGGATCTGTACCGCATCCTGAAGGCGTACACCATATACCGGCCAGAAGAAGGATACTGCCAGGCACAGGCTCCGGTGGCAGCGGTGCTGCTCATGCACATGCCGGCTGAGGTAACGACTTACCCCTCTGCTGTGTGCTGTGTGTGTGCTTACCCCAGTGCTGCACACTGCAGGAGCGGCTGTAGCGGGGTGTACAGTGAAGGAAATAAGTATTGGATCCCTCGCTGATTGTGTACGTTTGTCCCCTGACACAGACAGGAACGTTTGTAATTTTAAGGGTCGGTTCCTCGTAACAGTGATAAAATATCCAAAATACAACCCAGAGAATCTCATTGTACAACTTCTATAAATGTATTTGCATTGTGCAGAGAGGAATAAGTATTTGATCCCCGACCAATCATTAAGGCCATGTTCACACGCGGCCTCTTTTACTGTGTTATTGGTGCCTTTTCTATGTCACAGAGGTACTACACGTAAATGCGTGCGTTTCCTTCTCCAGCAAAGTCAAGGAGATTTCCATTTTGCTGTCCACACTGAGCATCTTTTTTTGGCTGTGTTTTTGAAGACGCAGACAAGTTGCAGCATGTCAATTCTTTTTGCGTCTTGTCCGCGCGTTTCGGAGGATTGGCAGATCAATCCCCCGCTGACTCGAGGTTGGCGGAGGATTGATCCCTGGTAACTGGCTAGATGTCCGTTCCTATAGAAGCAATGGGGACCAGAATCTGTCGCAAAAGGGTAGGAGCAAGTGCTTCATACTTACCGAATAACCGGCGCGGCTGTCACACTGCTCCCACTGTTGGTCATTCACTTCCCAAGCCACTCATTAGGCTTATCTCATATTCACTGCTTCCTCCGCCCACTGGCAGCTGTGATTGGTAGCAGTCAGACGCGCCCCCATGCTGAGTGACAGCTGTCTAACTGCAACCAATCACAGCCACCGGTGGTTGGGTCCATAGTTCAATAAATAAATCATTTTTAAAAAAAATGACGTGCGCCCCCCCCCCCCACCCCCCAATTTTGATATCAAGCCAAGATAAAGCTTCACGGCTGAGGGCTGTAATTCTCAGGCTGGGGAGACCCACATTATTGGGAGCCCCCCAGCCTAAAAATATCAGCCAACAGCTGCCTGAAATTGCCGCATCCATAAGATGTGACTGTCCCGGGACTTTACCCAGCTCATCCGATTGCCCTGATGCGGTGGCAATCGGGATAATAAGGAGTTAATGGCAGCAGCCCATAGAAGCCACTAAGTCCTATATTAGTAATTGAGCGTATATGAAACACCCCACCCCATCACTAAACTGTAGTGAAAGTAAATAAACAAAAACACCGAAATAATGCTTTATTTGGAATAAAAGACAAAAAGCCCCCCTTTCATCACTTTATTAACCCCAACACAACCCTTCAGGTCTGACGTAATTCACACGAGATCTCACGACGCTTCCAGTACTGCTACATATCTGAAGCTCACAGCGAGCGCCATAGAACAGAACTGCCCGCTGTGAAGTTCAGGTCGCAACGCCGCGCGCTTAGCGGTGACGTTACTCAGGTTAGTCACAGCATGGCCATGGTCTCCGCTTGTGACAGCCAATCACCTGAGTGAAGTCCCACTGATCGCACGGCTCACTTCAGTCACTTGGGTGAGTTGCGGTCACAGGTGGAGGACTCCAGCAGTGACCGCGGGTAACTTGAGTGACATCATTGCTTATCGCGAGACTCACTTCAAGCGCTGCATGGAGCTCACAGCGGGCAGTCTTGTTCTATGGCCGCTCGCTGTGATTGTCAGATGTAGCACAGCTGGAAGCGTTGTGGGACCTCATGTGGATTACGTTGGACCTGGAGGGGTGTTTGGAGGTTAATAAAGTGGTGAAAGGGGGGGATTTTTTGTCTTCGAAATGAAGCATTATTTTGTTGTATGTGTTTATTTCATTTCACTTAGATTAGTGATGCCTGCCATCCCTAAGCTAGGGCTTAGTAGCAGCTGTGGGCTATTAACTCCTTATTACACCGATTGCCACCGCACCAGGGCAACGGGAAGAGTCGGGTCCAGCAGCACCACTTCTGGGGTGGCTGGGGCCTGCTGTTGTCTATTGTTAGGCTGGAAAGGACCAAATAACGATGGCCCTTCCCACCCTAATAATATCAACCCCCAATTGTTTGCTGTACCTTGGCTGGTTTTAAAATAATGGGGGGAACCCATGTCTTTTTTTTTTTTTTTTTTTTTTTTTAAGTAAATCAAATAATTAAAAAAAAAAGTGGGATCCCCTCTATTTTTCACAATCAGCCAAGGTACAGCAGACAGCTGAGAGTTGCAGTCTGTATCTGCTGCTGTTCCTGCGCTGGATATGAAAAATGGGGGGGACCCACCTCATTTTTTTAACAAAAATAAAATTTAAAAAGCTGGATAAGCGAGCGATTTCTATCTATTCTATATGTTCTTTCTATTATCAATCTATTTATTCTCTATTCTAGCTATCTATCTATCAAATATGCTATCATGTTTTGTTTCTCCTTTAAAAAATGCATTTTTGGGCCACAAGCTGCAATTTCTGAGACCACAGGAAAATGATGCAGTCAGAAAAAAGATGTCGCGTGTGAACATAGCCTAAGAGTTCTTGCTCCTACAGACATTAGCCGCTCCTAATGCCCTCGTTCCCTGCAGTACAGACGCTGTATTACATTGTTCCCTGTATAAAGCCTCCTGTCCACAGACTCCAGTAATCAGTCAGACTCTAACCTCTACAACATGGGCGACCAGAGAGCTTTCTAAGGACGTCAGGGACAAGATCATAAACCTGGACAAGGCTGGAATGGGGAAGACCATAGACCTGCACAAGGCTGGAATGGGGAAGACCATAGACCTGCACAAGGCTGGAATGAAGAAGACCATAGACCTGCACAAGGCTGGAATGGAGAAGACCATAGACCTGCACAAGGCTGGAATGGAGAAGACCATAGCCCTGCACAAGACTGGACTGGAGAAGACCATAGACCTGCACAAGACTGGACTGGAGAAGACCATAGACCTGCACAAGGCTGGACTGGAGAAGACCATAGACCTGCACAAGGCTGGAATGGAGAAGACCATAGACCCGCACAAGGCTGGAATGGAGAAGACCATAGACCCGCACAAGGCTGGAATGGAGAAGACCATAGACCTGCACAAGGCTGGAATGGGGAAGACCATAGACCCGCACAAGGCTGGAATGGAGAAGACCATAGAGCTGCACAAGGCTGGAATGAAGAAGACCATAGACCTGCACAAGGCTGGAATGGGGAAGACCATAGACCTGCACAAGACTGGAATGGGGAAGACCATAGACCTGCACAAGACTGGACTGGAGAAGACCATAGATCTGCACAAGACTGGACTGGAGAAGACCATAGACCTGCACAAGGCTGGAATGGAGAAGACCATAGACCTGCACAAGGCTGGAATGGAGAAGACCATAGACCCGCACAAGGCTGGAATGGAGAAGACCATAGACCTGCACAAGACTGGAATGGGGAAGACCATAGACCTGCACAAGGCTGGAATGGAGAAGACCATAGACCTGCACAAGGCTGGAATGGAGAAGACCATAGACCTGCACAAGGCTGGAATGGAGAAGACCATAGACCTGCACAAGGCTGGAATGGAGAAGACCATAGACCTGCACAAGGCTGGAATGGAGAAGACCATAGACCTGCACAAGGCTGGAATGGAGAAGACCATAGACCTGCACAAGGCTGGAATGGAGAAGACCATAGACCTGCACAAGGCTGGAATGGAGAAGACCATAGACCTGCACAAGGCTGGAATGGAGAAGACCATAGACCTGCACAAGGCTGGAATGGGGAAGACCATAGACCTGCACAAGGCTGGAATGGGGAAGATCATAGACCTGCACAAGGCTGGAATGGGGAAGACTATAGACCTGCACAAGGCTGGAATGGAGAAGACCATAGACCTGCACAAGGCTGGAATGGGGAAGACCATAGACCTGCACAAGGCTGGAATGGGGAAGACCATAGACCTGCACAAGGCTGGAATGGAGAAGACTATAGACCTGCACAAGGCTGGAATGGAGAAGACCATAGACCTGCACAAGGCTGGAATGGAGAAGACCATAGACCTGCACAAGGCTGGAATGGAGGAGACCATAGACCTGCACAAGGCTGGAATGGAGAAGATCATAGACCTGCACAAGGCTGGAATGGGGAAGACCATAGACCTGCACAAGGCTGGAATGGGGAAGATCATAGACCTGCACAAGGCTGGAATGGAGAAGACCATAGACCTGCACAAGGCTGGAATGGAGAAGACCATGGACCTGCACAAGACTGCAATGGGCTACAAAACGATAAGTAAGACGCTGGGTGAGGAGGAGAAACTGCTGGTGCAATAGTAAGAAAATGGAAGAAATACAAAATGTGGGTCAATCGCCATCGATCTGGGGCTCCATGCAAAATCTCACCTCGTGGAGTCTCCAGGATCATGAGGAAGGTGAGAGATCAGCCTAAAACTACACGGGTGAACTTGTTACTGATCTCAAGGCAGCTGGGACCACTGTCGCCAAGAAAACCATTGGTAACACATTACACTGTAATAGTGTCCGCAAAGTCCCACTGCTCAAGAAGATCCATGTGCAGCCCTCCCGTCTGAAGAAGGCCGACGTGCAGCCGGCCCGTCTGAAGCTTGCCAGTGAACACCTGCATGATTCTGAGAGTGATTGGGAGAAGGTGCTGGGGTCCGATGAGACAAAAATTGAGCTCTTTGGCCTTAACTCAACTTGCCATGTCTGCAGGAAGAGTAATGCTGCTCATGACCCAATGAACACCATCCCCACTGTCAAGCATGAAGGTGGAAACATGTTTTGAGGGTGTTTCTCTGCTAAGGGCACAGGACTACTTCTCCACATCAATGGGACAATGGATGTAGTCATGTACCATAAAATCTTGAGTGATAACCTTCTTCCCTACTTCAGTTCATTAAAAATGGGTCGTGGCTGGGTCTTCCAGCACAACAATGACCCAAAACATACAGCCAAGGAAACAAAGGAGTGACTCAAAAAGAAGCACAATAAGGTCATGGAGTGGCTGAAGCTCTGAATGACCAACCAACAGCCCCAAAATCTTAAAGGGAACCTGTCATCAGAAATTTAGCTTTAAACCTATAGGTTTCCCCCTCTGCAGCTCCTGGGCTGATTCTAGCAGGTTCCTGTACTTTTTGTGGCCCCTTTTAAACCAAATTAAATACTTTATAAACTTGTACCTTTTGCTATGTAAATTTTGTAAATCGTCCATGGGGGCGGGCTCTCTGGTGATCGTTGCTGTTCCTCCAGCAGATTTACGCCGCCCCCCAACGCTGAATTTCATATCTCAGGACGCCGCCGCTGGGCGCCCGTGGTCCAGCGCATGCGCTGTGCGACTGTAGCGGGACTGTGCACTGTGTGCACGTGTGACCGCTGGTGACGTTTTGCGCAGGCACGAGGTTATGGGCGGCGCTTTGAGTGTCATCAGCAAGTGCCGCCCATAACCTCGTGACCGCACTTTCCCCTCTTGCTTCAGCGTTCTGCGCAAGCGCTTGCTGGCCAGATGACTCAACGTCACCTCTTTCCCATCTTGCCCTGCTGCAGGGTAATATGGGAAGGAGGTGACGTCGGGTCATTTGGCCGGCGAGCGCTTGCGCAGAACGCTAGAGGCAGTGGGGGAAAGCGCGTCCACGAGATTATGGGCAGGCACTTGCGATGCAATCACAGCGCCGCCCATAATCTCGTGCTTGTGACACACGTCACCAGCGATTCTGGCGTGAGCGGCACCTCGGGCGCAGTGGGCGGCGTCCTGATGGATGAAATGGAGCGTGGGGGGACGGCGTCAATGTGCTGGAGGAACAGCAACGGGCAGCAGAGAGCCCGCCCCCATGGACGATTTACAAGATTTACATAGCAAAAGGTACAAGTTTATAAAGTATTTAATTTGGTTTAAAAGGGGCCACAAAAAGTACAGGAACCTGCTAGAATCAGCCCAGCAGCTGCAGAGGGGGAAATGCTTAGGTTTCAAGCTACATTTCTGATGACAGGTTCCCTTTAATGATTTAGAGATGATCTGCAAAGGAGAGGAGCAAAATCCTCCTGACACCAAACCTCATCATCAACTACAAAAACCTCTGACTGCTGGGCGGCAACAAGGGGACGGGCAGCAACAAGGGGACGGGCAGCAACAAGGGGACGGGCAGCAACAAGGGGACGGGCAGCAACAAGGGGACGGGCAGCAACAAGGGGACGGCCACCAAGTATTAAGTCTTGTTTGCCAGAGGGATCCAATACTTATTCCTCTCTGGATTTTATTTTGGATATTTTATCTCTCACTGTTACAATTAACTGACCCTTAAAATTATAGACTGTTCATGTCTGTGTCAGTGGCCAAACTTTCAAAATCAGCAAGGGATCAAATACTTATTTCCCCCACTATACAGTTGTGCTCAAAAGTTTACACACCCGGGCAGATGTTTTGCTTTCTTGGCCTTTTTTCAGAGAATATGAATGATAACACAATCTTTTTTTTTTCCGCTCATGGTTATTGTCATCTACTGTGTTTTCTCTTTATAAATCATAATCACAACCAAAAACATCCAAATGACCCTGATGGAAAGTTCTCACACCCTGGTGATTTTCGCTGATAACATGCACAGAAGGTGACACCAATAAAGGTGACATCCTCACCTGTGACCTGTCTGCTTGTAATCAGTGTGTGCATAAAAGCTGAGTGATTTCTGGGATCCAGACAGACTCCGGCATCTTTCATCCAGCAGCTAACGCTTCTGGAGTGTGAGTAATGGGGAAAGCAAAAGAATTGTCAACAAATCTACAGGAAAAGATAGTTGAACTGTATAAAACAGGAAAGGGATACAAAAAGAGATCCAAGGAATTGATAATGCCAGTCAGCAGTGTTCAAACTGATTAACAAATGGAAAATCAGGGGCTCTGTAAAAACCAAATCACGATCAGGTAGACCAACAAAAATATCTGTCACAACAGTCAGGAGCCAAAGAAAAACCCACAAATAACATCAGCTGAAATCCTGGACTCACTGAAAACTAGCGGTGCCACTGCTTCAAGATGCACAATAAGGAGGCACTGTAAAAAAAAAATGGGACTGCATGGTCGAGTCCCCAGAATAAAGCCATTACTGCGCAAATGCCACAAAGTATCTCACTTACAATACACCAAACAGCCCAGAGACGAGCCCCCAAACAGCCCAGAGACGAGCCCCCAAACAGCCCAGAGACGAGCCCCCCAAACAGCCCAGAGACGAGGCTCCAAACTTCTGGAACAAGGTGATTTGGAGCGATGAGACCAAAATTGAACTTTTTGGCCACAAGCGTAAGCGTTACATTTGGAGAGGTGTCAGCAAGGCCTATGATGAAAGGAACACCATTTCCACTGTAAAGCACATAGGTGGATTGCTGATGATTTATGAGCTACAAAGGCACAGGAAACTTGGTCAGAAGGAAAGATGAATGCAGCACGTTATCAGCAAATACTGGAGGCAAGTGTGTACTCATCAGCCCAGAAGCTGTGCATGGACTACATTTCAACATGACAACGATACAAAACACCAGGCCAAGTCGACCTGTCATTGGTTACAGCAGAACAAAGTGAAGATTCTGGAGTGGCCATCTCAGTCTCTTGACCTTAATATCATTGAGCCGCTCTGGGGAGAACTCAAGTATGCAGTTCATGCAAGAAAACCCAGGAGTTTACAGGAACTGGAGGTGCCAAGAATAATGGGCAGCTTTAACCTCTGACCAAGAAGAATGGGCAGCTTCACCATCTGAGAAAATAAAGAGCCTCATCCACAACTATCACAAAAGACTTCAAGCTGTCATTGATGTTTAGAGGGGGCAATACATGGTATTAAGAACTGGGGGATGAGAACTTATTTCATCAGGGTCATTTGGATGTTTTTGGTTGTCATTATGATTTAAAAAGAGAAAATACTGTAGATGACAATAAATGGCTTCACCCAACCACTGATCATGAGTGGAAAAAAAGATTGTGTTATCATTCATATTCTCTGAAAACAGGCCAAGAAAGCAAAAAATCTACTGGGGTATGTCAACTTTTGATTACAACTATATGTATGGTAGTGAAGATAGTGTATAGCAGAGCTGCATTCCACTTCCCGCTCCCTTATTGTCTCTGATTGTGTCATCCTCAGCAAGCGTTCTGGTGCCTCGTCCAAATCTGTGACAAGTATCTCCCAGGATATTACAGTGCCGGCCTGGTGAGTCCCATCCATCATTACACTGTCAGTGCCTGTCAGACATTTGCTTATCCTGCATGTTGGCGTCCTTTGGCCGGCCTGCATGTTGGCGCCCGTCAGTCCCTTGTCCGGCCTTGCATGTGGGCACCTGTCAGTCTCTTGGCCAGCCTGCATGTACGCGCCTGTCAGTCCCTTGGCCGGCCTGCATGTACGCGCCCGTCAGTCCCTTGGCCGGCCTTCATGTAGGCGCCCGTCAGTCCCTTGGCCGGCCTTCATGTAGGCGCCCGTCAGTCCCTTGGCCGGCCTGCATCTCGGTGCCATCAGTCCCAGTCCATTGGCTGGCCTGCATGTCGGCGCCCGTCAATCCCAGTCCCTTGGCCAGCCTGTATGTTGGCACCCGTCAGTCCCTTGGCTGGCCTGCATGTTGTCGGCCCGTCAGTCCTTTGACCGGTTTACATGTCCCTTGGCCAGCTTGCTTGACTTTGGCCCTCCCGAGGTGCCCATCACTCCTGAGAATGTCCTTCGGCGCCTGGCTATCCCTTAGTGTCAGTCACTCCCAAGGCTGGCGTGCATGTTCGTGCCCATCAGTCCCTTGGCCGGCCTGCATGTAGGTGCCCGTCAGTCCCTTGGCCGGCCTGCATGTAGGTGCCCGTCAGTCCCTTGGCCGGCCTGCATGTAGGCGCCCGTCAGTCCCTTGGCCGGCCTGCATGTAGGCGCCCGTCAGTCCCTGGGCCGGCCTGCATGTAGGCGCCCGTCAGTCCCTTGGCCGGCCTGCATGTAGGCGCCCGTCAGTCCCTTGGCCGGCCTGCATGTAGGCGCCCGTCAGTCCCTTGGCCGGCCTGCATGTAGGCGCCCGTCAGTCCCTTGGCTGGCCTGCATGTAGGCGCCCGTCAGTCCCTTGGCCGGCCTACATGTAGGCGCCCGTCAGTCCCTTGGCCGGCCTGCATGTAGGCGCCCGTAAGACCCTTGGCCGGCCTGCATGTAGGCGCCCGTCAGTCCCTTGGCCGGCCTGCATGTAGGCACCCGTCAGTCCCTGGGCCGGCCTGCATGTAGGCGCCCGTCAGTCCCTTGGCCGGCCTGCATGTAGGCGCCCGTCAGTCCCCTTGGCCGGCCTGCATGTAGGCGCCCGTCAGTCCCTTGGCCGGCCTGCATGTAGGCGCCCGTCAGTCCCTTTGGCCGACCTGCATGTAGGCGCCCGTCAGTCCCTTGGCCGGCCTGCATGTAGGCGCCCGTCAGTCACTTGGCAATCATGTCAGTTGCCGCTTCCTTCCTATCATGCTCAGTATTCCTCTTGCTGTCCTTTAGGAAGCCATACAGTTGGATGGAGAGATTTTCTTTGCCCTATTGCGCAGGATTTGCCCCATGGCCTACAGACACCTGAAGAAGTTTAAGATTGATCCCATCCTGTATATGACGGAGTGGTTCATGTGTATCTTCTCCCGCACGCTACCCTGGTCATCTGTGTTGCGTGTGTGGGACATGTTTTTCTGTGAAGGTATGAGGGCGTGATGCAGTACGGGGGGGTCTTGCTGTACGTCATGCTATTAATGTATATCTTATTGAAGGGGTGAAGATCGTATTTCGTGTGGGACTGGTATTACTACGGCACACTCTGGGCTCGGTGGACAAGCTGCGAAGCTGTCAGGGGATGTATGAGACAATGGAGAAGCTGCGTAGTCTCCCGGTTTACTGTATGCAGGAGGAGGTCCTGCTCCCTGAGGTGAGCTCTCCACCCTAGTACAGTCTGATGGGTGGTCTTGTGGGTGGTCTTCACATTGATCTCTGTTTTCACAGGTGAGTTCTCTTCCTGTCACTGATTCGTTAATCGAGAGAGAGAGCAACACACAGTTACGGAAATGGAGGGAGAATCGTGGGGAGTTGCAGTACCGACCCTCCAGACGTTTACATGGAGCCAAGCAGATCTATGAAGAGAAGATGCGTCTCAATCCCACCCTGAGCGGCAGCCGACTCAGTCTGTCCAGCATCCGACGACCTTCCCCTCCGACCACGCCGGCACTCGCTGTCCAGCCAGAATCCTTGGTGGTGTCTGAAGGACTGCGCCCTGCCCTGCCATCTCCCACCTCCAACAAGGCTCCTCTCGGACCTCCCAATGAAGTTACCAAGAAGGGCAAGGAGAAGCAAAAGGAGCAAGAGAAAAAAAGAGGGAAAGAAGAACGTGAGCAAGAAAAGAGGAGAGAAAAAGAAGAGCGAGAAGAGCGGAGGAAGGAGAAAGAGCGGGAAAAACAGAAAGAGAAGGAGGAAAAGCGAGCGCAGAAAGAACGAGAGAAAGCAGAATCTCGACCGAGGAAGGAACGGAAGTTCTCCTTCAGGCGCAAAGAATCTTCTGCCGCAGACTCCCCAAGGAACAGTGGCTCTGGGGCCACAGAGAGCAATGCGGCTCATGACACTTACTTCTGAGGGGCGCTTGTAGGTCACTCTATAGTCTTATGGATTGTGCTCCTGTGGTCCCTGACTCTGCTGTGCCAACTCGGGGACTGGTAAACCCTCGCGCTTTGTCATAGGAAATCTCAGAACTGGAAATCCTTCACTCCAAGGCACTTTTTTTTTTTTTTTTTGCACGACTTGATCTGCAGCCACAGCTTTTGCCATTGCTCTCTGTCCTCTGTATATAGACGTGTGTGACAGTGGCCTCGACTCATCTGTGACATCTGTACAATGTGGTCCGTTCAGGAGAATTTGACTTTAGACCTCTTTTCCTTATATTTCCAGCATGTCTTTTATCTCTCTGGCCCCTGTAATGTGCCCATGGCGGTGCCTTGTGGACAGACAGGAAGCAGTTGCCACGTTTTGCACTCCACTTGGAAATGAATGGAAGGTTCTTGTTTACAACCATTCTAGGGGTTGCACTTGGTTAGTGTCCCTGTCCTGAGATGCACGATGCCCCCCCCCCCCCACATTTCACTTTTATTTGTATATATTCTGGTTGCGTCGCCTTCTGTTTTTATGTGATTTTTTTGATTGTTCTGTCATCGTAAAGACTGATCAAAGCGTATGCAGCTAATCGGACGACGAGCTCTGACGAACAATATGGACCTAAAACTTGTGTATATACATGTATATTTATCTGCATCTATAAGGTGAGACGTGATCTGTGCTGAGAGGTTGATATTATAATGCATTCATTCCCTGCATATCCTACGCTAATCCTCTTCATGTTAGCCTCCCTTACAATGATCACCCCCCCCCCCCCCTTTGCTACACCTCCTTTAATTAGATCCGGTCTGCTACCACCCCCCCATACTGAGCTCTTTTCTGCTACCACCCCCCATACTGAGCTCTTTTCTGCTGCCACCCCCCATACTGTGCTCTTTTCTGCTACCACCCCCCATACTGTGCTCCTTTCTGCTACCACTCATGCTGAACTTCCTGCTCCCCCCATACTGTGTTCCTTTATAATTCCCCCCCCTCATTCTGCACTCCTTTCCGCTACTCCCCTGTACTGGGCTTCTTTGTTCCTTCCCCTGTGCTGAGCTCGTTCCTGCGCCCCCCCCCCTGTGCTGAGCTTGTTCCTGCGCCCCCCCCTGTGCTGAGCTCGTTCCTGCGCCCCCCTCCTGTGCTGAGCTCGTTCCTGCGCCCCCCTCCTGTGCTGAGCTCGTTCCTGCGCCCCCCTCCTGTGCTGAGCTCGTTCCTGCGCCCCCCTCCTGTGCTGAGCTCGTTCCTGCGCCCCCCTCCTGTGCTGAGCTCGTTCCTGCGCCCCCCTCCTGTGCTGAGCTCGTTCCTGCGCCCCCCTCCTGTGCTGAGCTCGTTCCTGCGCCCCCCTCCTGTGCTGAGCTCGTTCCTGCGCCCCCCTCCTGTGCTGAGCTCATTCCTGCGCCCCCCCTCCTGTGCTGAGCTCGTTCCTGCTCCCTCCTGTGCTGAGCTCCTGTCTGCTCCCCCCTGTGTTGAGCTCCTTTCTGCTCCCCCCTTGTGTTGAGCTTCTTTCTGCTCCCCCCTTGTGTTGAGCTCCTTTCTGCTCCCCCCTTGTGTTGAGCTCCTTTCTGCTCCCCCCCCCTGTGTTGAGCTCCTTTCTGCTCCCCCCCTGTGTTGAGCTCGTCCCTGCTTTCCCCCCTTGTGCTGAGCTCGTCCCTGCTCCCCCCTTGTGCTGAGCTCCTTTCTGCTCCCCCCCGTGCTGAGCTCGTCCCTGCTCCCCCCTTGTGCTGAGCTCCTTTTTGCTACCCCCTGTGCTGAGCTCGTCCCTGCTCCCCCCTGTGCTGAGCTCGTCCCTGCTCCCCCCCGTGCTGAGATCTCAACTCTCTCCAAGGCTATGCTCCTTTCTGCTACCCCCCCCCCCCGCCCCCCCCCCCCGCCCCCCCCACATTCTGAGCTGCATTCTTCTCCCCACTATGCTGAGCTCCTGCTGATATACTCCTGTATAACGAACTCTTCTCTCTGATCTACCCCTTTAGTAAGCTTATCCCACTGCTCCATCCCAATAATGAACTTTGCTCCACCCCCTATAATGAGATGTTCCATGCTTTACCCACTATAATACGATTCTCCCCCTATTGTGGGATCTCTGCTCCACCCAATATGAGTTCTCGCTCTGCCCCACCACATTAATAGGTTCTCTCTGCTCCACCTCCTATACTCAGCTCTCTGCTCCACCTCCTATACTCTGCTCTCTGCTCCACCCCAATAATTGCTTGTCTCTGCTCCACCTCCTATACTCTGCTCCACCCCTATAATGGCTTGTTTCTGCACCACTTCCTGTAATAGCTTATCTCTGCTCCACCCCTATAATGGCTTGTCTCAGTGCCACCTCCTATAATGGCTTGTCTCTGCTCCACCCTAATAATTGCTTGTCTCTGCTCCACCTCCTATAATGGCTTGTCTTGGTGCCACCTCCTATAATGGCTTGTCTCAGTGCCACCTCCTATAATGACTTGTCTCTGCTCCACCCCCAATAATTGCTTGTCTCTGCTCCACCTATAGTGGCTTGTCTCTGCTCCACCTTAGTGGCTTGTCTCTGCTCCACCCTATAATAGCTTGTTTCAGTGCCACCTCCTATAATGGCTTGTCTCTGCTCCACCCCAATAATGGCTTGTCTCTGCTCCACCCCAATAATGGCTTGTCTCTGCTCCACCCCCAATCATGGCTTGTCTCTGCTCCACCTCCTATAATGGCTTGTTTCAGCACCACCTCCTGTAGTGGCTTGTCTCTACTCCACCTCCTATAATGGCTTGTCTCTGCTCCACCCCAATAATTGCTTGTCTCTGCTCACCCCTATAATAGCTTGTTTCAGCACCACCTCCTGTAGTGGCTTGTCTCTACTCCACCTCCTATAATGGCTTGTCTCTGCGCCACCTCCTATACTGCCTCCCTTTACGTTCTGCATGATACATTTCGTTGCTGCTCCGCCTCTGACGTCGTCTCCTGCACTGAAGATTGGAACTGGATTATATTTAATGTTAGGAGTCTGAGGATTTGGGGTACAGTTTGGTAATGAGGTGACTGTTCTTTTATGCCTCGACCTCTGTGACATCATTACACCAATTTAACCCTGATCAGAGTGTGATCTGTAATGTTGGTGCGCGGTAACCTCCCAAATCTGGGCAGTGCTGGGGAGAGCAGGGGCAGGTACAGGCTATCGGCTATCCTTGCACTTGTCTCCTGCTGTTTCAGCACTGCTGGTCTCGGTGTGGTGCTCACAGGCCTTCTACCCTGATTGCTGCCGCAGTGAGGTGGACAGATACTTGCAGTAGGTATGGGGGGCATATGCCCCTCTTGGCGGGTGCCTGTCATACATCATAACTATTCCAGATCCGGTGGGACAGTTCTAAATTTCCACAATGGTCGAGCAGGAAACGATCAGCACCATGCTACACCATACTGTCCAGGTAGAGAATGAAGGACCCTCCGGCCACGTGAATGGGTCGCGAAGAGGCCAGACACACAGGCACGCTGGATACTTGTATGTGGGTCACTGCAAAGACCTGCGAAGGTCAGGAAAGCACCTTGGCGGAAAACAAGAATTTACTGCATCACACTACACAGTAGGTGTCGCTCATTCATAATTGAGAGGTTTAATGTCAAGCGGTAAGGGTACATGTAGGTGGCAGTGCAGGTTGTGTCCCTGCTAGCACTTGTATACTCAATGTGTTATGCAGCATCCTCAGTATCTGCACTCACACCTGAAATCTGATGCTTCTGATCTAATATACAAGAGAATGGACCTCTCCATGGACCGAGCCTTGGACACAACGTTCCCAGCAGAGGAGACTGATGGAGGATAATATACAAGAGGATGTTCTCCATTGACCGAGCCTTGGACACAACGTTCACAGCAGAGGAGACTGATGGAGGTGCTGGTTATGGCGTACTCCCTGAATTACCATTATGTCTCGCGGTAATACTTTCTCTGCACAAAACTGAAATTCTGACGATGGATCCTAGGAAAAATTTGTAAATGGGTATTCAGTAGAAAAATAATTCAAGCACCACGTGGAAAGATCAGTCACATGGCATCTGTGAACCCATCTGGACGTGGTCGCTGTAGTTGGAGAAATCTGCGAATTGCAAAGGTGGTGGCTGCTAGTGATGGAGGCTGCAAAACACTGATGGCGGGATCCACTACACATGGGTTTTCTTTGGAAATCTCTGCACACTGATAAAGGGCTTCATCCTTGATGGACTTCACCATTGTAGCTTCTGCCGATTACTCTGTATACCTCAAACCTCGTAATTCAACTCATTTAATGATGGAAGCTTAGAAGTATTGGTGCTCTGGTTATATTCTGTATGCTACCGTTGTCATATGAACCCGATCCCCAACTAAGCTATCGCCACTGAGGTGAAAATGTCATACTGTCCATTATAAAGAGTCATAGACCCAGACAAAAACAAAGCTGAAGGCTTAGATTCTAGACTTTTACCCATGTTACATCATTACAGATGTCCTGAGAGTATGCCGCAGAGAAGCAGCCATCATCACCAGCTCCTGAGAGTATGCCACAGAGGAGAAGTCATCATCACCAGCTCCTGAGTATACCACAAAGGAGCAGTCATCATCACGAGCTCCTGAGAGTATGCCACAGAGAAGCGGTCCTCATCACCAGCTCCTGAGTATGACACAAAGGAGCGGTCCTCATCACGAGCTCCTGAGAGTATGCCACAGAGAAAGCGGTCCTCATCACCAGCTCCTGAGTATGACACAAAGGAGCGGTCCTCATCACGAGCTCCTGAGAGTATGCCACAGAGAAGCGGTCCTCATCACCAGCTCCTGAGTATGACACAAAGGAGCAGTCATCATCACGAGCTCCTGAGAGTATGCCACAGAGAAGCGGTCCTCATCACCAGCTCCTGAGTATGACACAAAGGAAGGCGGTCATCATCACGAGCTCCTGAGAGTATGCCACAGAGAAGCGGTCCTCATCACCAGCTCCTGAGTATGACACAAAGGAGCGGTCATCATCACCAGCTCCTGAGAGTATGCCACAGAGGAGAAGTCATCATCACCAGCTCCTGAGTTCATCACGAGCTCCTGAGAGTATGACACAAAGGAGCGGTCATCATCACCAGCTCCTGAGTATGCCACAGAGAAGCAGTCCTCATCACCAGCTCCTGAGAGTATGTCACAGAGAAGCAGTCCTCATCACCAGCTCCTGAGTATGACACAGAGAAGCAGTCCTCATCACCAGCTCCTGAGTATGACACAAAGGAGCAGTCATCATCACCAGCTCCTGAAAGTATGCCACAGAGAAGCAGTCCTCATCACCAGCTCCTGAGAGTATGCCACAGAGGAGCGGTCATCATCACCAACTCCTGAAAGTAATGCCGCAGAGAAATAGTCATCATCACCTGCTCCTGAGAGTATGCCACAGAGGAGAAGTCATCATCACCAGCTCCTGAGTATACCAGTATACCACAGAGGAGCAGTCCTCATCACCAGCTCCTGAGTATACCACAGAGGAGCAGTCATAATCACCAGCTCCTGAGTATGACACAAAGGAGCGGTCATCATCACCAGCTCCTGAGTATACCACAGAGGAGCGGTCATCATCACCAACTCCTGAAAGTATGCCGCAGAGAAATAGTCATCATCACCTGCTCCTGAGAGTATGCCACAGAGGAGAAGTCATCATCACCAGCTCCTGAGTATACCAGTATACCACAGAGGAGCAGTCATCATCACGAGCTCCTGAGTATACCACAGAGGAGCAGTCCTCATCACCAGCTCCTGAGTATGCCACAAAGGAGCAGTCATCATCACCAGTGTCCTCAGAGTATGCCGTAGTGGAGCGGGTCATCATCACCAGCTTCTGAGTATGCCACAAAGGAGCGATCTTTATCATCAGCTCCTGAGTTTGCCACAAAAAGAGCGGTCATCATCACCAGCTCCTGAGTATACCACAGAGGGGCAGTCATCATCACCAGTATCCGGAGAGTATGCCACAGAGGAAGCGGTCATCATCACCAGTGTCCTGAGAGTATGCCACAGAGGAGCGGTCATCATCACCAGTGTCCTGAGGAGTATGCCACAGAGCAGCGGTCATCATCACCAGTGTCCTGAGAGTATGCCACAGAGGAGCGGTCATCATCACCAGTGTCCTGAGAGTATGCCACAGAGGCGCGGTCATCATCACCAGTGTCCTGAGAGTATGCCACAGAGGAGCGGTCATCATCACCAGTATCCTGAGAGTATGCCACAGAGGAGCGGTCATCATCACCAGTGTCCTGAGAGTATGCCACAAAGGAGCGGTCATCATCACCAGTGTCCTGAGAGTATGCCACAAAGGAGCGGTCATCATCACCAGTGTCCTGAGAGTATGCCACAGAGGCGCGGTCATCATCACCAGTGTCCTGAGAGTATGCCACAGAAGAGCGGTCATCATCACAGTGTCCTGAGAGTATGCCACAAAGGAGCGGTCATCCTCATCACCAGCTCCTGAGAGTATGCTGCAGAGGAGCGGTCATCACCAGTGTTATGAGAGTATGCCACAGTGGAGCAGTCCTCATCACCAGCTCCTGAGTATGCCACAAAGGAGCGGTCATCATCACCAGCTCCTGAGAGTATGCTACAGAGGGGCAGTCATCATCACCAGTGTCCTGAGAGTATGCCACAGAGCAGCGGTCATCATCACCAGTGTCCTGAGAGTATGCCACAGAGGAGCGGTCATCATCACCAGTGTCCTGAGAGTATGCCACAGAGGCGCGGTCATCATCACCAGTGTCCTGAGAGTATGCCACAGAAGAGCGGTCATCATCACCAGTGTCCTGAGAGTATGCCACAAAGGAGCGGTCATCCTCATCACCAGCTCCTGAGAGTATGCTGCAGAGGAGCGGTCATCACCAGTGTCCTGAGAGTATGCCACAGAGGAGCGGTCCTCATCACCAGTGTCCTGAGAGTATGCCACAGTGGAGCGGTCCTCATCACCAGCGTCCTGAGGTCCTGGGGAGACGAGGGGGCGGACTGCCAGCTGGGAAAGGAGTCAGACCTGAAGTCGCCAAGATTGGGGGTGTGGCGGGGTGGCTGGTAGCATTCTGCAGGGACGTCAACCGTTCGTCAACGGAGGCTAGATGCTCCAGCACCCAACCTTTCGTGCCTTCCTGACGAGTAAGCTCTTGGAGGCTGGTAAGTTGAGCGTTGGTGGTTACAGGATCAAATACCAGAGGGGGTCACCACAAGGAGGAAATACAGAGAGGTCACCGCAAGGCACAAATAGAGAGGAGTCACCACAAGGAGCAACTACAGAGGAGTCACTACAAGGAGCTAATACAGAGGGGTCATCACAAGGAGCAAATACAGAGGAGTCACCACAAGGAGCAAATACAGAGGAGTCACCACAAGGAGCAAATACAGGAGTCACCACACGGGGCAAATACAGAGGGGTCACCACAAGGAGCAAATACAGAGGAGTCACCACAAGGAGCAAATACAGAGGAGTCACCACAAGGAGCAAATACAGAGGAGTCACCACAAGGAGCAACTACAGAGGGGTCACCACAAGGAGCAAATACAGAGGAGTCACCACAAGGAGCAAATACAGAGGAGTCACCACAGGGAGCAACTACAGAGGAGTCACTACAAGGAGCTAATACAGAGGGGTCATCACAAGGTGGAAATACAGAGGAGTCACCACAAGGAGCAAATACAGAGAAGTCACCACAAGGAGCAAATACAGGAGTCACCACACGGGGCAAATACAGAGGGGTCACCACAAGGAGCAAATACAGAGGAGTCACCACAAGGAGCAAACACAGAGGAGTCACCACAAGGAGCAAATACAGAGGAGTTACCACAAGGAGGAAATACAGAGGAGTCACCACAAGGAGCAAATACAGAGGGGTCACCACAAGGAGCAAATACAGAGGGGTCACCACAAGGAGCAAATACAGAGCGGTCACCACAAGGGGCCAATACAGAGGAGTCACCACAAGGGGCCAATACAGAGGAGTCACCACAAGGAGCCAATACAGAGGAGTCACCACAAGGAGCAAATACAGAGGAGTCACCACAAGGAGCAAATACAGAGGAGTCACCACAAGGAGCAAATACAGAGGAGTCACCACAAGGTTCAAATACAGAGGAGTCACCACAAGGTTCAAATACAGAGGAGTCACCACAAGGAGCAAATGCAGAGGAGTCACCACAAGGAGGAAATGCAGAGGAGTCACCACAAGGGGCAAATACAGAGGGGTCACCACAAGGGGCAAATACAGAGGAGTCACCACAAGGAGCAAATACAGAGGAGTCACCACAAGGAGCAAATACAGAGGAGTCACCACAAGGGGCAAATACAGAGGGGTCACCACAAGGAGCAAATACAGAGGAGTCACCACAAGGAGCAAATACAGAGGGGTCACCACAAGGAGCAAATACAGAGGAGTCACCACAAGGAGCAAATACAGAGGAGTCACCACAAGAGCAAATACAGAGGAGTCACCACAAGGAGGAAATACAGAGGGGTCACCACAAGGAGCAAATACAGAGGAGTCACCACAAGGAGCAAATACAGAGGAGTCACGACAGGAGCAAATACAGAGGAGTCACCACAAGGGGCAAATACAGAGGAGTCACCAAAAGGAGCAAATACAGAGGAGTCACCACAAGGTTCAAATATAGAGGAGTCACCACAAGGAGCAAATACAGAGGAGTCACCACAGGAGCAAATACAGAGGAATCACCATAAGGGGCAAATACAGAGGGGTCACCACAAGGGGCAAATAGAGAGGGGTCACCACAAGGAGCAAATACAGAGGAGTCACCACAAGGAGCAAATACAGAGGAGTCACCACAAGGAGCAAATACAGAGGAGTCACCACAAGGAGCAAATACAGAGGGGTCACCACAAGGAGGAAATACAGAGGGGTCACCACAAGGTGCAAATACAGAGGGGTCACCACAAGGTACAAATACAGAAGGGTCACCACAAGGAGCAAATACAGAGGGGTCACCACAAGGGGCAAATACAGAGGGGTCACCACAAGGGGCAAATAGAGAGGGGTCACCACAAGGAGCAAATACAGAGGAGTCACCACAAGGAGCAAATACAGAGGAGTCACCACAAGGAGCAAATACAGAGGGGTCACCACAAGGAGGAAATACAGAGGGGTCACCACAAGGTGCAAATACAGAGGGGTCACCACAAGGTACAAATACAGAAGGGTCACCACAAGGAGCAAATACAGAGGGGTCACCACAAGGAGCAAATACAGAGGGGTCACCACAAGGAGCAAATACAGAGGAGTCACCACAAGGAGCAAATACAGAAGGGTCACCACAAGGAGCAAATACAGAGGGGTCACCACAAAGTGTAAATACAGAGGAGTCACCACAAGGAGCAAATACGGAGGAGTCACCACAAGGAGCAAATACAGAAGGGTCACCACAAGGAGCAAATACAGAAGGGTCACCACAAGAAGCAAATACAGAGGAGTCACCACAAGGGGCAAATACAGAGGAGTCACCACAAGGAGCAAATACAGAGGAGTCACCACAAGGTGCAAATACAGAGGAGTCACCACAAGGAACAAATACAGAGGGGTCACCACAAGGAGCAAATACAGAGGAGTCACCACAAGGAGCAAATACAGAGGAGTCACCACAAGGAGCAAATACAGAGGAGTCACCACAAGGATCAAATACAGAGGGGTCACCACAAGGAGCAAATACAGAGGAGTCACCTCAAGGAGCAAATACAGAGGAGTCACCACAAGGAGCAAATACAGAGGGGTCACCACAAGGAGCAAATACAGAGGAGTCACCACAAGGAGCAAATACAGAGGGGTCACCACAAGGAGCAAATACAGAGGAGTCACCACAAGGAGCAAATACAGAGGAGTCACCACAAGGAGCAAATACAGAGGGGTCACCACAAGGAGTAAATACAGAAGGGTCACCACAAGGAGCAAATACAGAAGAGTCACCACAAGGAGCAAATACAGAGGAGTCACCACAAGGAGCAAATACAGAAGGGTCACCACAAGGAGCAAATACAGAAGGGTCACCACAAGAAGCAAATACAGAGGAGTCACCACAAGGGGCAAATACAGAGGAGTCACCACAAGGAGCAAATACAGAGGAGTCACCACAAGGTGCAAATACAGAGGAGTCACCACAAGGAACAAATACAGAGGGGTCACCACAAGGAGCAAATACAGAGGAGTCACCACAAGGAGCAAATACAGAGGAGTCACCACAAGGAGCAAATACAGAGGAGTCACCACAAGGATCAAATACAGAGGGGTCACCACAAGGAGCAAATACAGAGGGGTCACCACAAGGAGCAAATACAGAGGAGTCACCACAAGGAGCAAATACAGAGGGGTCACCACAAGGAGCAAATACAGAGGAGTCACCACAAGGAGCAAATACAGAGGAGTCACCACAAGGAGCAAATACAGAGGGGTCACCACAAGGAGCAAATACAGAGGAGTCACCACAAGGAGCAAATACAGAGGAGTCACCACAAGGTGCAAATACAGAGGAGTCACCACAAGGAGCAAATACAGAGGAGTCACGACAGGAGCAAATACAGAGGAGTCACCACAAGGGGCAAATACAGAGGGGTCACCACAAGGGGCAAATACAGAGGGGTCACCACAAGGAGCAAATACAGAGGAGTCACCACAAGGAGCAAATACAGAGGGGTCACCACAAGGAGCAAATACAGAGGAATCACCACAAGGAGCAAATACAGAGGGGTCACCACAAGGAGGAAATACAGAGGGGTCACCACAAGGTGCAAATACAGAGGGGTCACCACAAGGTGGAAATACAGAGGGGTCACCACAAGGGGCAAATACAGAGGGGTCACCACAAGGAGGAAATACAGAGGGGTCACCACAAGGTGCAAATACAGAGGAGTCACCACAAGGTGGAAATACAGAGGGGTCACCACAAGGGGCAAATACAGAGGGGTCACCACAAGGAGGAAATACAGAGGGGTCACCACAAGGAGCAAATACAGAGGAGTCACCACAAGGTGCAAATACAGAGGAGTCACCACAAGGAGCAAATACAGAGGAGTCACGACAGGAGCAAATACAGAGGAGTCACCACAAGGGGCAAATACAGAGGGGTCACCACAAGGGGCAAATACAGAGGGGTCACCACAAGGAGCAAATACAGAGGAGTCACCACAAGGAGCAAATACAGAGGGGTCACCACAAGGAGCAAATACAGAGGAATCACCACAAGGAGCAAATACAGAGGGGTCACCACAAGGAGGAAATACAGAGGGGTCACCACAAGGTGGAAATACAGAGGGGTCACCACAAGGGGCAAATACAGAGGGGTCACCACAAGGAGGAAATACAGAGGGGTCACCACAAGGTGCAAATACAGAGGAGTCACCACAAGGTGGAAATACAGAGGGGTCACCACAAGGGGCAAATACAGAGGGGTCACCACAAGGAGGAAATACAGAGGGGTCACCACAAGGTGCAAATACAGAGGGGTCACCACAAGGTGGAAATACAGAGGGGTCACCACAAGGGGCAAATACAGAGGGGTCACCACAAGGTGGAAATACAGAGGGGTCACCACAAGGGGCAAATACAGAGGGGTCACCAAAAGGGGCAAATAGAGAGGGGTCACCACAAGGAGCAAATACAGAGGAGTCACCACAAGGAGCAAATACAGAGGGGTCACCACAAGGGGCAAATACAGAGGAGTCACCACAAGGAGTAAATACAGAGGAGTCGCCACAAGGAGCAAATACAAAGGAGTCACCGCAAGGAGCAAATACAGAGGGGTCACCACAAGGAGCAAATACAGAGGGGTCACCACAAGGAGCAATACAGAGGAGTCACCACAAGGAGCAAATACAGAGGAGTCACCACAGGAGCAAATACAGAGGAGTCACCACAAGGGGCAAATACAGAGGGGTCACCACAAGGAGCAAATACAGAGGAGTCACCACAAGGAGCAAATACAGAGGAGTCACCACAAGGAGCAAATACAGAGGAGTCACCACAAGGAGGAAATACAGAGGGGTCACCACAAGGAGGAAATACAGAGGAGTCACCACAAGGGGCAAATACAGAGGGGTCACCACAAGGAGGAAATACAGAGGAGTCACCACAAGGGGCAAATACAGAGGGGTCACCACAAGGTGGAAATACAGAGGGGTCACCACAAGGAGCAAATACAAAGGGGTCACCACAAGGTGGAAAAACAGAGGGGTCACCACAAGGGGCAAATACAGAGGGGTCACCACAAGGGGCAAATAGAGAGGGGTCACCACAAGGAGCAAATACAGAGGGGTCACCACAAGGAGCAAATACAGAGGAGTCACCACAAGGAGCAAATACAGAGGGGTCACCACAAGGAGTAAATACAGAGGGGTCACCACAAAGTGTAAATACAGAGGAGTCACCACAAGGAGTAAATACAGAGGGGTCACCACAAAGTGTAAATACAGAGGAGTCACCACAAGGGGCAAATACAGAGGAGTCACCACAAGGAGCAAATACAGAGGAGTCACCGCAAGGAGCAAATACAGAGGAGTCACCACAAGGAGCAAATACAGAGGAGTAACCGCAAGGAGCAAATACAGAGGAGTCACCACAAGGAGCAAATACAGAGGAGTCACCACAAGGAGCAAATACAGAGGAGTCACCACAAGGTGCAAATACAGAGGAGTCACCACAAGGAGCAAATACAGAGGAGTCACCACAAGGAGCAAATACAGAGGAGTCACCACAAGGAGCAAATACAGAGGAGTCACCACAAGGAGCAAATACAGAGGAGTCACCACAAGGAGCAAATACAGAGGAGTCACCACAAGGAGCAAATACAGAAGGGTCACCACAAGGAGCAAATACAGAGGAGTCACCACAAGGTGCAAATACAGAGGAGTCACCACAAGGAACAAATACAGAGGGGTCACCACAAGGAGCAAATACAGAGGAGTCACCACAAGGAGCAAATACAGAGGAGTCACCACAAGGAGCAAATATAGAGGAGTCACCACAAGGAGCAAATACAGAGGAGTCACCACAAGGAGCAAATACAGAGGAGTCACCACAAGGAGCAAATACAGAGGAGTCACCACAAGGAGCAAATACAGAGGAGTCACCACAAGGAGGAAATACAGAGGAGTCACCACAAGAAGCAAATACAGAGGGGTCACCACAAGGAGCAAATACAGAGGAGTGACCACAAGGAGCAAATACAGAGGAGTCACCACAAGGAGCAAATACAGAGGGGTCACCACAAGGAGCAAATACAGAGGAGTCACCACAAGGAGCAAATACAGAGGAGTCACCACAAGGAGCAAATACAGAGGAGTCACCACAAGGAGCAAATACAGAGGAGTCACCACAAGGAGGAAATACAGAGGAGTCACCACAAGAAGCAAATACAGAGGGGTCACCACAAGGAGCAAATACAGAGGAGTGACCACAAGTAGCAAATGCAGAGGAGTCACCACAAGGAACAAATACAGAGGAGTCACCGCAAGGAGCAAATACAGAGGAGTCACCGCAAGGAGCAAATACAGAGGAGTCACCACAAGGAGCAAATACAGAGGAGTCACCGCAAGGAGCAAATACAGAGGAGTCACCACAAGGAGCAAATACAGAGGAGTCACCACAAGGAGCAAATACAGAGGAGTCACCACAAGGTGCAAATACAGAGGAGTCACCACAAGGAGCAAATACAGAGGAGTCACCACAAGGAGCAAATACAGAGGAGTCACCACAAGGAGCAAATACAGAGGAGTCACCACAAGGAGCAAATACAGATGGGTCACCACAAGGGGCAAATACAGAGGAGTCACCACAAGGAGCAAATACAGAGGAGTCACCACAAGGAGCAAATACAGAGGACTCACCGCAAGGTGTAAATACAGAGGAGTCACCGCAAGGAGCAAATACAGAGGAGTCACCGCAAGGAGCAAATACAGAGGAGTCACCACAAGGAGTAAATACAGAGAAGTCACCACAAGGTGCAAATACAGAGGAGTCACCACAAGGAGCAAATACAGAGGAGTCACCACAAGGGAGCAAATACAGAGGAGTCACCACAAGGAGCAAATACAGAGGAGTCACCACAAGGAGCAAATACAGAGGAGTCACCACAAGGAGCAAATACAGAGGAGTCACCAGTCACCACAAGGTGCAAATACAGAGGAGTCACCACAAGGAGCAAATACAGAGGAGTCACCACAAGATGCAAATACAGAGGAGTCACCACAAGGAGCAAATACAGAGGAGTCACCACAAGGAGCAAATACAGAGGGGTCACCACAAGAGGGCAAATACAGAGGAGTCACCACAAGAGGCAAATACAGAGGAGTCACCACAAGGTGGAAATACAGAGGAGTCACCACAAGGAGCAAATACAGAGGAGTCACCACAAGGAGCAAATACAGAGGGGGTCACCACAAGGGGCAAATACAGAGGAGTCACCACAAGGTGCAAATACAGAGGAGTCACCACAAGGAGCAAATACAGAGGAATCACCACAAGGAGCAAATACAGAGGAGTCACCACAAGGAGCAAATACAGAGGAGTCACCACAAGGAGCAAATACAGAGGAGTCACCACAAGGAACAAATACAGAGGGGTCACCACAAGAAGCAAATACAGAGGGTCACCACAAGAAGCAAATACAGAGGAGTCACCACAAGAGGCAAATACAGAGGGGTCACCACAAGGAGCAAATACCAGAGGAGTCACCACAAGGAGCAAATACAGAGGAGTCACCACAAGGAGCAAATACAGAGGAGTCACCACAAGGAGCAAATACAGATGGGTCACCACAAGGGGCAAATACAGAGGAGTCACCACAAGGAGCAAAATACAGAGGAGTCACCACAAGGAGCAAATACAGAGGACTCACCGCAAGGTGTAAATACAGAGGAGTCACCGCAAGGAGCAAATACAGAGGAGTCACACCGCAAGGAGCAAATACAGAGGAGTCACCACAAGGAGTAAATACAGAGAAGTCACCACAAGGTGCAAATACAGAGGAGTCACCACAAGGAGCAAATACAGAGGAGTCACCACAAGGAGCAAATACAGAGGAGTCACCACAAGGAGCAAATACAGAGGAGTCACCACAAGGAGGCAAATACAGAGGAGTCACCACAAGGAGCAAATACAGAGGAGTCACCACAAGGTGCAAATACAGAGGAGTCACCACAAGGAGCAAATACAGAGGAGTCACCACAAGATGCAAATACAGAGGAGTCACCACAAGGAGCAAATACAGAGGAGTCACCACAAGGAGCAAATACAGAGGGGTCACCACAAGAGGCAAATACAGAGGAGTCACCACAAGAGGCAAATACAGAGGAGTCACCACAAGGTGGAAATACAGAGGAGTCACCACAAGGAGCAAATACAGAGGAGTCACCACAAGGAGCAAATACAGAGGGGGTCACCACAAGGGGCAAAATACAGAGGAGTCACCACAAGGAGCAAATACAGAGGAATCACCACAAGGAGCAAATACAGAGGAGTCACCACAAGGAGCAAATACAGAGGAGTCACCACAAGGAGCAAATACAGAGGAGTCACCACAAGGAACAAATACAGAGGGTCACCACAAGAAGCAAATACAGAGGGGTCCACCCACAAGAAGCAAATACAGAGGAGTCACCACAAGAGGCAAATACAGAGGGGTCACCACAAGGAGCAAATACAGAGGAGTCACCACAAGGAGCAAATACAGAGGAGTCACCACAAGGAGCAAATACAGAGGGGTCACCACAAGGAGCAAATACAGAGGGGTCACCACAAGGAGCAAATACAGAGGAGTCACCACAAGAAGTAAATACAGAGGAGTCACCACAAGGAAGTAAATACAGAGGAGTCACCACAAGGAGCAAATACAGAGGGGTCACCACAAGGAGCAAATACCAGAGGAGTCACCACAAGGAGCAAATACAGAGGAGTCACCACAAGGAGCAAATACAGAGGAGTCACCACAAGGAGCAAATACAGAGGAGTCACCACAAGGTGCAAATACAGAGGAGTCATCACAAGGAGCAAATACAGAGGGGTCACCACAAGGTGCAAATACAGAGGGGTCACCACAAGGAGCAAATACAGAGGAGTCACCACAAGGAGCAAATACAAAGGGGTCACCACAGGGAGGAAATACAGAGGAGTCACCACAAGGAGGAAATACAGAGGAGTCACCACAAGGAGGAAATACAGAGGAGTCACCACAAGGAGCAAATACAGAGGAGTCACCACAAGGGAGCAAATACAGAGGAGTCACCACAAGATGCAAATACAGAGGAGTCACCACAAGGAGCAAATACAGAGGAGGTCACCACAAGGAGCAAATACAGAGGAGTCACCCACAAGGTGCAAATACAGAGGAGTCATCACAAGGAGCAAATACAGAGGGGGTCACCACAAGGTGCAAATACAGAGGGGGTCACCACAAGGAGCAAATACAGAGGAGTCACCCACAAGGAGGACAAATACAAAGGGGTCACCACAGGGAGGAAATACAGAGGAGTCACCACAAGGAGGAAATACAGAGGAGTCACCACAAGGGAGGAAATACAGAGGAGTCACCACAAGGAGCAAATACAGAGGGGTCACCACAAGGAGCAAATACAGAGGAGTCACCACCACAAGGTGCAAATACAGAGGAGTCACCACAAGGAGCAAATACAGAGGGAGTCACCACAAGGAGTAAATACAGAGGAGTCACCACAAGGAGCAAATACAGAGGGGTCACCACAAGGAGCAAATACAGAGGGGTCACCACAAGGAGCAAATACAGAGGAGTCACCACAAGGAGCAAATACAGAGGGGTCACCACAAGGAGCAAATACAGAGGAGTCACCACAAGGAGTAAATACAGAGGAGTCACCACAAGGAGTAATACAGAGGAGTCACCACAAGAAGCAAATACAGAGGAGTCACCACAAGGAGCAAATACAGAGGAGTCACCACAAGGGGCAAATACAGAGGAGTCACCACAAGGAGCAAATACAGAGGAGTCACCACAAGGAGCAACATACAGAGGAGTCACCACAAGGAGGAAATACAGAGGGGTCACCACAAGGAGGAAATACAGAGCGGTCACCACAAGGAGGAAATACAGAGCGGTCACCACAAGGAGCAAATACACAGGAGTCACCACAAGGAGCAAATACAGAGGAATCACCACAAGGAGCAAATACAGAGGAGTCACCACAAGGAGCAAATACAGAGGAGTCACCACAAGGAGCAAATACAGAGGAGTCACCACAAGGTGCAAATACAGAGGAGTCACCACAAGGAGCAAATACAGAGGAGTCACCACAAGGAGTAAATACAGAGGAGTCACCACAAGGAGCAAATACAGAGGAGTCACCACAAGGTGCAAATACAGAGGAGTCACCACAAGGTGCAAATACAGAGGAGTCACCACAAGGAGCAAATACACAGGAGTCATCACAAGGAGCAAATACAGAGGAGTCACCACAAGGAGGAAATACAGAGGGGTCACCACAAGGAGGAAATACAGAGCGGTCACCACAAGGAGGAAATACAGAGGAGTCACCACAAGGAGCAAATACAGAGGAGTCACCACAAGGAGCAAATACAGAGGAATCACCACAAGGAGCAAATACAGAGGGGTCACCACAAGGTGCAAATACAGAGAGGTCACCACAAGGGGCAAATACAGAGGGGTCACCACAAGGATGGAGGCGGTGTGCTGGCCGGGCGTGCAGGGCTAACAATGATCTTGGGGCACTAGTGGTTATCAATGATGTGACTGAAGACAAATAAAAAAATCCTTGTTGCCTGATAATCCATTGATGCCCATTTGTCATTGGCCTTCTAACACACATAATCCATGCTTCTCCCTGTGACCAAATATTTCTAGGATTGATTCCCTCAACGAGGGTCTGAGCTGGGGCTGATTTCCACCTACAACCTCTTATACCAAGAATACCTGGAATGTGATAAGTTGCATGAATCACAATGCATGGACACCGGATACATTATGTGTGACTTATGACATAGCGTCTTGTCTCATTCCCCATGATTTGGCGTTAAAGGGAATTTTTCATAATCTCCAAACATATATAACGTTATGGGAATTACCCTAAGGAGATGATTGTCTGAGGGACGGGATATCTATTAACCCACGATTTCACTGCAACCACAGATCTGCCGAAGATTTCTACCATCGTTCAGGGGCCGAACAAAACGATAAACTTGAAAATTACCCTGCATTGTTTGATGTCACAATGATCTCACTGCGGCGGCCGGAGCTGCGTCTCTTTGCTGCGGCCGTGATATTAGGCGATAATCATTTTGTGGCTTCACACAACTGCTTTTCCAGGTTTTAGTCGGGTGGGACTGCTGCATATACATCATATAGGAGGCACTGGGACTTCTATACATCACTGGGGAGCACAGACATCACTGGGGGTATATACATCATTGGTGGGGAGCACACACACAGCTGTAGGGGCACAAACATTGCTGAGGGTATATACATCACTTGGGGGGACACATACATCACTGGGAGGGCTGTGAAGAATATACATCACTAGGGAAGCAGCGAGGCATAGACATCACTGGGGGTCCATACATCACTGGAGGTCCATACATCACTGGGG